>NW_004524675.1:1263813-1273508 GCF_000260255.1 Octodon degus | reverse complement strand
ACAAAAGTTATTAACCCAACTCACAGATGAAGAAACAAAGTCCAGAGGTTTATGAATGCTAGTGAATTTACCTAATAAGAAGGCAAATAATTGTAACCTATGGAAGTGCTTACGTATCTCCATAGATATAGGTAGAATTCAGCTAATTTTTTTTCTTCTTGAAGACCTACATGAGAACAGTATTTAACCTTATGAATTATAGTTTTCTTTTTATCTTTAGAAAAACATTTCAAAAAACATTGTTTTCTTCTCTCATTGAAAGTTGTATATTTTTGATGTTCATAAAAATAATGTAGAAGTTATTAAAATATAAAATATATTTTTAAGAGGATTAAAGTAGTAAAAAAACTATAAAGTGGTGCAGAATTTCACTAAACAAATAATGGGAATTGAACAACGGTTGTTACATTGCGTATTATTGCCTTCAGATTAGTTTTCAGATTATTAGATACAGATATGCAAAATTGGTCAAAATGCATAAAAATTTAATAGGAAGAGAAAGTAAAAAAATTGGAGCAGTAACATCTCCTTTCAGTAAACCAGCAGAAATCAGCAGCAGTTATCCAAGCTGTCCTGTGTATATGCCTAGACATTTCTTTTCCCTTCCTTCATTCTTCCTGTCACCCATCCCAGCTGTTCCTTCTCTTTGAACAGTGTCTTTCCCTTTGACAGCACATTTCAGATTTTATTAACCTTTTCATGTTCAATGAGTCAATTTCTGTCAACTAACATAGTAGCTATACTTCTAAGATAGTAGTTCTTTAATTTTCACTTCATTAGTTATTAAAATAAGACATGCTCATCACATGAACCTAGAGTAAATGAAAAGTGGTAAAGAGTCTATAAAACTCATTCTGTTCCCTAATGCAGAGAAAATTAACTTGGAAGTTTGATTCCTTTAAGTCATATTTATCACATTTATCTATCCATATAGCTCCTGTACATATAATTTTAAGCTTTTTATTAAACTTATATTAAATTTTATCAGTTCTTATGATTACTTATAAATTGAAATATATTTCTAAAAACCCAGGCATTTATCATGCAGATTCATATTTTAACATTTTCTGTATTTAGACTATTGGATTATAAAATACTGCTACTATACACGCTTCCTAACATTATTAAGAAAGTCAATGTGAAAATTGCTTTGCAAGTGAAGTGTCATTAGCTATTTTCTGTGAAAAATACCCCCTATAAGATGAGTAGTGAAGCTTCAAACCTTGTCTCTAATATGAAATAGGTGGCAACCTGGACTAATTTGTAGTATGAGAACACTGTATAAGTTCTATGGGGAAGAAGAGTGAATTGTTACATCCATACTGTCATTTTATCACATTAAGTGATAATAATAGTACAATATTATTATAAACATCAGAAACAAGATTTTTGGGGGGCCAGTAAGAAACCAATTGAAGAGCAGTGTTTTATATTTGTATATTTATTTTTACATTTGTGTATTTATTTTTACTAAGCATTAATTTAATATGAAAATAATGTATTAATGATATTGTTTCTTTTTCAGCTTTTGATCTAAAATTTCAAATACGTTTCTTTCTAGGGGCCATTAATACAAGTTGAAAGAAGCAAGAATGGACTCTTTTAGACTGACTCTCTTGTTGCCATGTGGGAACATTTCCCTTGATACCACTGACTCGCTATGGTATTGATAAGGAAAAAAGCCCTATGTTTCAAGAACAGGGCATGACTTGCCATTCATTCTCACTTTGTGTGAGAGTGTTTGTTGTAAATGATCCTCACAGAAATTACTGAGGATATTTCAGTAATTTAAGGAAGAGAAAGAGAATCAATACTTTTATAACTTGTTTTTCTAAAAACAGGAATTTCTTCAGAATTTAGGAGTTATACCCAGAAGTTCTGCTCATCAGGTTTCAAAGTACTTGTGCACTCAATTTTATGATTTTCTATTATTTTATTCATATCCGTGGATAGTATCTGGTGCTTCCCTTTCCCGTGCGGTTGGTAGGTACACATAATGCATCCTAATACATTTCTTCATCTCCTATTTCTCCCCTCTCTCCTCCCTCTATTACTTGAACCACTAACCCTCTGAGAAAAATCTATCTCTCTACTTTCTGTTATCTATCTTTTATTTGCTCATTATTTTTACTCTTGATTTCTCATATAAGTGAAAGAATGTTTGAGTGTTGACTTGGTATTCATTATCACAACTAAATTTGCTTATTAAATCTATACGTCTTCCGCTGGAATTTTTTTGGAATCTTCTATGTAGAGTATCATTTCAACTGCAAGTAATAAAAAATTACCTTCTTTCACATGCTTGCTTCTTTTATTTCCTCTTGTTTAATTTATGTCTAATATTTTAGAACTATATCACTTAGGACTGGTGATAGTTGACATCTTCATCTTGTTTTACAGTGAAACTTTTTACCTGCTTAATACATTGGCCATTTAGTTTGTTATAGATGGCTTTTATTAGATAAAGTCCATTTTTTAAAGTTTCTGTAGAAATTTTCCATTTTATTTTTTTACAAATTGATGGTAGAATTTGTATTTTTTTCCTGCATCAATTGAGATGGTCATATGGTTTTTTGTCTTTGTTTCTTTTTTGTTTCTTTGTTTTGTTTTGTTTTGTTTTTGTTTGTTTGTTTGGTGGTGCTCGGAATTAAACTCAGGACCTTGCACTTGCCATGCAAGCACTTATTCCACTGAGCTCTCTCTCCAGCCCTCGCTCTGTCAATATGGCATATTTCTTGATTTATGCTTGTTAAAATATCCTTATATTCCTGGAATGAGTTGCACTTGGTCATGATGTATAATCTTTCTGATGCTTCACTGCACTCTGCTTTCTTATGTCTTGCTTAAGATTTTGCATTTTTGTTCACTAAGGAGATTGGTCTGTAGTTCTCTTTTTGGTTGGGTCCTTCTTTGGTTTTGGTATCAGAGCAATGCTACTGTCAAGGAATGACTTTAATAGCACTGCTTCCCTTTAAATTTCTTTAAAGAGTTTGAGAAGAAATGGTATTAGAACTTGCAGAATTCAGCAGTGAATCTGTCAGCACCTGGGATTTTCTTTGTGAGTAAGTTTTTAATTACATCTTTGATTTCATTGACTGATATTGGTTTATTTAACATTTCTATATCTTCTTGGTTCAGCTTTGATAATTTATATAAATTACTGATTTCTCATTGTGAAGCTGAGACCAGATTTCTTCAGCCTGTGGTGGTTTCCTGCTGGCTTGAACTCAGCTCCTTGCTGGTTTGATCTCAGCCCCCTGATCCGCTGCAGACTGAAACTCAGTAGCCTGACTCCAGCACTGGAAGTCATGCTTCACAGTTGTTCTCAGTTCTGAGCTCTGTTGTCCCCTTTCCAGGATGACTCCTGGTATGGTTTATGTTTTTGTCCTTCCAAAGCCTCATGCAATTATGGGGTAGACTTCTAGAGTTTGTGCTTAACTCATGATCCACTGGGATTATGGGTATGACTGCTGCTGGGATTATGGTTGTGAGTACTACTTTCAGCCTGGGGCAGATAGCCTGAATGCAATTTAAGGGAGACAACTTGCTCTTTGTTGCCATTGTTGCTGCCACTCCCTTTGCTCTCTGATCTTTGCCACTGCCATGAACGGTTTCTCTCTGCCATGTGCCACTCTGGCTTGGAGCCAGCTGTGTATGGAATGAAACCTCCAGTAACTGTGAGCTAATAAATCTTTCTTTCCTTCATTTTGAGTGTTGGGAATTTGTCCCAGCAATGAGAAAAGAGTAACTGAGACAGCCTCCAGACAGTCTCCCTCTCCTCAAGGACATCTTAAGTCAAATAACCCACTAGCCACAGTGTCCTTGCTCTGTTCCACTTGTGTGTTTCTTTATGGAGGCTTTTGCGGTTGCCAGCAGTCAGCATACATCTGCAGAATTAAGCTGCCTTTGAGTTTAGGCTCAGGGAGAAAGCTTGCCTTGTGATTTCCTCCTTTGTCCACATCCTCTCCTTGTCCTCCCTGTGGGCTTTGAGTCTCACTTCAGATCCTTCATAGGTCCTGAAGATCCACTCTCTTCTGTTTCTTTCTCATGTTGGTGCATTCCAGCATTTAGCACCAAATCGCAGAGGCTTTTTCTGTCCTGCTCACCACTCAGTCGTCTTCCCAGAAGTTCCCCCATTATTTGGTTTCTTCTACTTTGTACTGAAGGCACTGGAGGCAGAACATCAGGTGTTGAAGTGTATGTGAAAGCTCCTAATGATTTTTAATTGTATTTATTAATACCTATGAGTGTTTAAAAGTTATTTTTGTACATCCATGGTAGGTTACAATGTTTCTGTTATAATGCCATTTTCTTTTCAGAATTTTAAAAATGCCACTGCAGTCTTATCTTAGATCTATGCTCTAAATATTAGCTAATGGAAATCGTACTCACTTTGAGGTTCCCTGCAGTTTATTGCCTTTTCTAATAATATACCTTTTCAGGGTTTTAAGCTTACACTGAAGCTTCTCTCTGGGAGATCTATCTCTAGCTTCCCACTTGTCTCCTCCTTGGGGGTTTGTGCTTTTTTTGTTTTGTGGTTTCACTTCTGTGTTTGTATTCAGAGTACTTTCCTTCAATTTAAAGTCTTGTAGCTGAATGGGGACTAGCATTTGGCATAATTTTCTGTATTTAATTTCTTTTAGAAAAAATAATTTTATTGAGAAGCCAATAACAATGAGACAGTTTCAAACCTTATTACTAGCACAGTTTCAATAATTCATACACTGCATATTGTTGCCTTAGTGGTCATTCATTGTACAAGATGCAAACATGATATCCTGTCCACAAACACTATTAGAATAAATCTGTCTATTCATTGAATTAAGAGAATGCAGCTGTATATCTATCTATTTAATTTCAATTTTTTTTTGTGTTTGGTCATTCAAAGCCTTTAATTATGTTCAGTGATGGATAATTATTCCATTTTGTAGGAAATATTACTTTCTTATGACTTTGTTTTTATTTGTATAACTCTTACATGTAGTACTATAAGGTATAACAGAACATAAAATTATAGTACTGTACAGTACATGCAGAAAAATATCTAGTACTATATAAATAAGCTGTGCTATGCTAAAAAGACACCAAGGTTCTATTCACAGAGCTCTTGCCTTGCTAGCTCTTGAGAAGAACTAAAAATACATTTTAAAGCTATACTAATATTGTTTGACACTTTATATTTGTACTATAAAGTTGTATATCTTCTGTTTATACAATTTGTGTTTTTCCTTTTGGGCCTATGCCTAGTTCCTTAGTTTAGCTTTCACTTTATTGAATATTCAGAATAATGTTATTGTCTCCAGTGGCATTTTGTGCTCATAGATTTCATTTTCATAAAAATTACCTATCATCTATCTATCTATCTATCTATCTATCTATCTATCTATCTATCTACCTACCTACCTACCTATCTATCTATCTATATCATAATCTTGCCAGGTCCATTTCCTAAACCTAATACATTCTTTATTAAGCTTAAATTTTAAATGATACTTTTTAAAAAACACTTTTTTATTAAATCAATGCTCCTAAGAAGAAAATCATGTCTTATTACTGTTCAGTGTTTTTGTTTTGAATTTACCTGAAATATTTCTGATCAGTTGGCTGACTTTAATCTCCTCATTTTAGAGAAATTTTGTTGATGGTAATTTTCTGCTTATTATCCCTAATCTGGGCAAAGTGTTGCAGTATTTTGCTGTAAATTGTATAATATTCTGTAAGAAGGGGAAATCTAAGAACTCATCCTTCCCAGGAAATTATGCTTTAAATTGAGTTCTAGTATTCAGTAATGATGTCTGAATCCTTCGTTAGTTTAAATTATGAAATATGGAAGAGAGATATTCAGCAACATTAAGAAAAGCCATCCCTTAGTGTCCTTGGAGCTTCAGTTTAGATATCTATATAAGCTGATATTTCCCCCATTACCTGGTGTCACTTTGCTTGTTTAGAAACATGCGAAGCCAAGTCCATCTTTAGAAGGACATAGAGGCCTAGAATGGAGGAACGTTCATTCATCTTTTTATTTGTAATAAAATCTCCCAATCCAAAAGAGTTTAGATCTTTCTGAAACTATTAAAAAAACATAGAAAAAAGAGTTTGATATTCTATCCTCAGGACACTAAGAATAATTTTTAAAGAACAAGTAATATTTGCCTCAAGAGTAATCATTCTTAATGGATATACTATGAAATAATGACAACTTTATTTCTACAGAAGACTAAAAGCCCACAAATTTGATTGATCAGGGCAAGACTTCATCAATCAAGTTTCTAAATTATGAGACTATAGTCTGGTGTTACACTTTATGATTTTTAATACCACAGTCATAGCTATTAAAAGGCTACTCATGATAATTTTAGTAATTTCAAAAAGACCATCTCAATCCTTGAAAAAGTGAAACACAGATTTTTTTTTATATAACTGCCCAAGGCTTTTAGAATCTTCCTTAAAAAAATTATGGCATAAAGCTGAGTGTGCTATGCACACATAAATCTCAGCAATTCAAAAAGATGAGGCAGGAGGAGTGCAGTTTTAGGCTAGCCTGGGCAATTTAGTGACTCACACACTGTCTCAAAGAAAAATGAAGAGAGCTACAGATTAGTTCAGTACAAAGTTTCTGTTTTCTATATTGTTTTTAAAAATAGCATGAGCCAGATGTGGTGGTACACATCAGTTACAAAGATCTTGGGATGAAGAAGTAGCCACTTTACTGAAGTGATTCCCAAATAAAGCTTTAAAAAGAACTAGAGGTCAATCTCAGTGGTAGAGTGCTTGCTGTTAATAGGCAAAACCCTGGATTAAATCTCTAATAGCAAAAGAATCTTCTATCATGAAAAGAACGGTACTACTGATACAGTTACTTACGAGTTCATACTTCTTAATTAGACACAAATTGTGGTTATGATAATATTAGAATAAAATAACTCTTTTTAAAGTTTTTATACTTGTGCAGTATTTACAATGTAAACTATAAGATCCTGTAAAGACATGTCACTTTTCCACAAAATTAAATGCATGTGCTAATACATAGCTGGCAACCCTTTGGCCGTCTACTTCATTCTTCATACACAAGAAGCACGTGTGTACTGGAGAAAGTGTTCAAGATGCCAGCATTCCAATGGAAAAATAACAGGATACCAAAATAGAAACCCTATTGCCTCTACTATATTGTAGCAGCTGGAGCAGACAGATGTCTGCCTTTTCTTTCTTCCTCCTTTCTTTGCATTTATTGAAAGGAACAATGAAAAGGCTGTACTCAATTATAAAGCAGTGCTTTCTTTCATTTGGTTAACTGCATGTGGAGGTAAGAGATTGCAAACTTAAATTTACAACTAAAAATCAAAATACCAGATGGTTTTATAATTGGATATTTCTTTTCCCTCAGAGGAAACCAGACTTTCTGAATATTGAAGATGCGGGTTAAAAATGTGTGTGCGTGTAATCCAATACCCATACATGAAAACGGGAAACTTGAAAGCAAAACAATATAAAAACTTTTTCCTATTATTGAGAATTCTAGAAACTTGACCAAGTTAAACTTCATAATCCAGTGACACATAGGTTCAAACACAATTCTTCCCATAAGTCTGGCAAAGATGCATGGGTTCACGCTCATCGCCTGATGCGGCATTCAAGAAACAAAATTCTACTTAGTGCTTCTGTTGTGAACTGAATTGCTTGCAAACAGAAGCATTTGTGAATCGAGGTACTCTTGTAGATCATCTGTGTATAAGCAACTGTGTATTGATTTATAGTCAACGTTTTGAGTAGTTTTGTATGATAATGCACAACTTTTGTTGGTACTTATTAGTAGTACATAATGATTAGCTTCATTATGGGAATTTGGTACGTGGACACAACACATGTTAAATCTTTGTTGTGGGCTTTTCCTTCCGTCCCACACCCTCTCTTCACTTGGGGCCCTTCCTTCATATTGTTTGTTGTACACAATGATCATGTCACTTGTACAGACTTGGAACATGTACACACTCATTTTCTAATTTCCCTCCTCCCCACATTGGCTCTCTTCTCATATGCTAAAATTCTGTCTCACTGCTTTCTATGGAACATCTTCTATTTTACCTAACTTTTTTACCTTTGGCTTCTCATATGAGAGACTATGTGATATTTAACCTTGTGTGTAGAATTTGGTTGGAAAGTATATCCATTGTCTTGTAAATTACTAATTGATTCTTCTTTGTGGCAGAGTGGCATTCGACTTTATATAGATATGACATTTTCTTTACTCATACCACTGTTGTTGGGCATGGAAGCCACTTCATAGATTTAGCTACTGCAAATTACAGTGCTGTAACTGTAGGTATGCCTCAATCACTGTACTATGATGTCTTCAACTGTTTTGAGAAGATACCTAGAAGGAGACTAGCTGGGTTAACTGGAATTTCAGATTTTTGAGGCATTTCCATACTGATTTCCACAGTGGTTGTACTACTGTGTTCTGTTACACTCGCAGGACAAAGCAGAAGAGTCCTGTTGCATTTCTTGAATGACCAGCAGTGTTGCACATAATTTCTTGTATTTGTTGGACATTTTTCCTTCTTCTGAACAGTGTCTCTTCATTTTAGCTGCTCTATTCTTGATGAGAAAAATGAGCGGGTCTCACTTTTGTGAATGTATTATATATTCTAGATACTAGGCTTTTGTTTAAAGAGTAGCTGGCAAAGTCTTTACCTGTTTTTAGGGTTGCTTCTTCATGCTCTTGTTTGTTTTCTTTGCTCTGCAGAAGGTTCTGAGTGTGATATGCTCCCAGTTACTGATTTTTGGTATCATTTCTAGTGTAACTGGGCATCTTCTGAGAAAGTCCTGTCTACATCTACCTTTGTAAGAGTTATACATAGTTTGTCTATTATAGATTAACTTTTCAAGTTCAATACTTAGATTTTTGTTCTGTTGTGTTTTTAGTTTAGTACATGGTAAGAGGTATGCATCTAGGATAGATATTTGACATCAGGAGAGCCTAAAAATTTTCTGCATTTTGTGCTAAAAAGGCTTACTTTCTTCCAGTAAATTTAAGGCCTTCTTGACAAAGATCAGGTTGCTGAATGTACCTGAAGTTTTCTTTGCCCTCTCTTCTATTCTCTTGATTATTTTATTTTCCTATAAGCAATATGAATGGCGTTATCATTGGGATTGCATTAAGTCTGAATAACAGTTTTAGAAGTATAGCCTTTTTGGCTATATTGGTTTTGTGTGTTCAGGAACAGAGGGTATCTTTCTAGACTCCGATGTTTTCTTTGAACTCTGTTTTCAGAATATTGTAGTGTTCATTAGTTCACTTTCTTGATTAGTTTAATTCCAGTTGTGACTTGTGTACAGATATCCCTCTAAAGCCTAATAGGTGGAGTTTTAGGGAGTGAGTGAATTATGGGTGTGTGATATTGGATTAACTCACTGATTGGTTTAGTAAGGTTTAGTTCTGGGTGTTGGTAAATAATTTAACAAAGAGGCAAAACCCACTCTGGGTGTGGATAGAACAATACACTAGGCTTGTGCCCTCGTGGAAGCAACAGGAGCGCTGAAGCAAGACTGCTGCTTTTTGCCTTCCATGCCATGGACTATTTCTGCTCTGCCACCATGCTTCAGAGCCAGCTGAGTACAGACTAAAACCTGTAAAAAGTTAGATGAAGTAAGCTTCACTACTTTACTTGTGGGTGCCAAGTGTTTTGTTTCCATAA
>NW_004524675.1:1259578-1263643 GCF_000260255.1 Octodon degus | reverse complement strand
AGACATCATGCCATTTGTGCTATCATTTGATTTTACATGTATTGCAAATAATCTCAGATTAATCTTCTGTGGGCTGTCTAGCCACTGTTGGATCCACTCTTCATGTTCTTTTGTTCTAAAGGCATTTGTGCTTAGTCACTCTTTCAAAACATCTCTAACTTCTAATTTTCAAATTTGATCCTAAATGTAGTCACTTCTGTTGTTGAAATCTTAAATTTTTTTGTTGATCTTGTAGATTTCTAATTGAAACGTTTAAATGGACTCTAATTTTTGCTAAAGTGGCTATTCATGGTTTTTATCCTTTTGTTTCACTCATCTATTTTTTTTATTAAGATCTCTTAAAGGCTCCCTGTTGATTTTATTACTTCCTTTATCTATTCAGTTGTATCTTCTGTGACTTAGCCAAGCACTACTTTCATTCTGTTCCCTCTTTCCCTTCCAAAAATTTCAGTAGCATGGCTTTTGTTATTCTGTCCCTCAATGACACCTGGATCGACTCTGGGAAATGAGTTTTGGGATTTGTATTGTTACCAGATTGTTGCATGATTCTACTGTTTGTTCTTATATGACTCCATTATGCTTGTTCCTTTGTTGATCTGCTTTGTTCTGAGGTTTATGGGTACTTAGTGGGGAATGACTCCACTACTAGTATGGAGAGCTCTTATACGGTCTGTTTATCAGTGATACAATTTGCATGAGGCTAACTGTAGTCCTTTTCCTCTCCTCTGAGGTCTGACCACTTCTAGTATTTTAAGAGGAGAGATGCAAGGCAGTTGTCCCAATATTCAAATATCTGGGAATGAATCCTAGTGTTGTTCATATGACAAAGGATTTCTGCACATTGTCATACAGCGAAAACCCATTAGTAGCAGAAATTTTGTAACCTTAGTAATTTCAAGAAAATCTGCTACATTAATGTTGTATTGAATTTGACATTAACAAAACATAAGTAACAGTAATGTACCTCTTTAAGAGTAGAAAAGAATTCCACAATTATATGAACAGTAATCTCAGATATTGTCATAAGGCTGATAACTACTGAATATGACAGGTATATCTTGACTAATGTTAAAGAAGAATTAAAGACTAATTCTGTAGAATTAGCTAATTAATTCAAAGGTTATTTAAGGCTAAAAGTTTATGCTTTTTAAGAAACTAAGGATTGGAAGTTAAAGAATGCAAGAAGAAAGATTAGAAACTTAGGAAAAGAAAAATTGAAAATATAAAGGAAAAAAGTAATTAATAATAAGAAAAATAAAAGGAAAAAAATAGCAGGAGAATAACAAGGAGGAAAAGGAAAAAGAAAAGAAAAAGAAAATTATCTGTCTCCTAAAAATGGTAAAGAAACAGAGAAGGAAAAGAGTCTGAAAAAAAATATTCTCTGTTTTGAAATGAATTGTTTCCTTCCTGTATCTATAATTTTTGTAATAAATTTTTTAATCATTTATTAACTTAGACAGGGTCTTACAATGCAGCTCAGACTCATAGTGATCTTCCTGTATCAGTCCCCTCAGCAGTAGGATTACAAGCGAGCACCACCATGCCCGGTTTCTGTGGCTGGCTTGTAGTGGGGCTGGAACAGCATGCAGTACAAGGGATCAAAACTGGGTCTTTGTGTTTGCCAGGTAGGCACTAGACTGCCAGGCTATCTCCCCGGCCTCTGATCTACAATTTTGTATCTTACAACATCTCAGTTTTCTCTGCCAAGCCTTAAGGCCTATGGTTTTCAATATAGCCCTTTCTTCCCCAGAAGCTTCTCTGTTTATGCAGAACTATACACAAGTCCAGAAGTATCTCTACTCATGCTGGTAGTAAGGGAGGTAGTCAGACCCCACATCCAAGCCAGGGCTTAAAAATTGAATATGTAGGTTTTCAATCCCAGTACAATTAGAGTGAAGTCTCTCTGTACCCTTAGAGGCCTGGGCTAAAACTTGTCAGGGCTCCTCTTTCCAGCCTGCTTCCTGTTTGCAGCTGTCCCTCATGGCTGTGTCTCACATGGTGACTGTAGGAGGTCAACTTTAGAAACTTTTAAGTGGATCATTTCAGCACCTATTCTGAGTCCCATTTTTCCCAGAATGGCACCCAACCCTTCACTCTCTCCAGAGGTATGGTGGGTGCCTACAATGGAATCCTTTTTTAGCTATTGCTTGTGTGACCACTCCCATGGGCACCACACTGTGTCTTCAGATTAAAATAACTACTGGTACTGTCCCTCAGTTTCTCACTGGAGCACCCTGCAGCCCATAGCATTCATATGGCTTTTGCAGAGTAGGGGGCCTGGCTGGGTCCAGGCTGTGTTGTTCCTCATCTACATTATGGTCTGAAATTTGAACTCCTCTGTAGTTTTTAATTTTTCTTCTATTTTCTTCCTTATTCTTTGGAATACAATTCTCTTTTCTACTTTTTTTCCACAATTCCTTTTTGGCAGTGTCTGAACCTCCAATGTTAAAGTCAAAATGGCTACAGCTTTCCATTATTAAATTAATGAAATATAATTTTTGAAAATAAAGGTAATGTATATTTATAATATATATTATGTATAATATATTATATATATCTAATACTTAGACTTTTAGATTTGATGTAAAAGCAGCAATATATTAAAATTTTTTATTTGAAATATTTTGGCAAAAATTTAAAAATAATAAAACCAAATAAGATATATGAAGTAAAATGTAATCATTTTTGCTATAGGCAAGGTCCAACAAATTATAAGACTTAAAGTATATTATATTTAGCTTTACAAATTTACCTACTGTGCTTTGCTGTCTACCAGGAGCCAAAATACCCATGTTTTAATTCTTGAAAACTGTGAATATTACTTTACACAGCAAAAGATGTTCACATATATGATTAAAATAAGAATTTTGAAATGGGAAAATTGTCCTGAATTACTGTGGTTACTGTGATACTGGGTAATCATAAGCCTTGTAAGGAGATAGAGGGAGGTTTTATTACCAGGCTAGGAAAAAAAAAAAAAAAAAAACTACAGAGGAGAAAGTCTATGAAGCTGGCTTTTCAAGAAAGAGCAAAGAGTTCAAGGAGTTCAAAAGAATGCAGGTGAATTGCAGAAGCTGAAAATGCTAAGAAAATTGATTTTTCCTAAAGACTTCAGAGAGCATAGCCCAGCTGTACTTTGATTGTGGTCCAGTGAAATTTATCTCAGCCTCTGATTTCCAGAAGTGAAAAGAGTGTGCTATTTTATTCCACCTTATTTACTTTGGTTTGTATATAGCAGCCATAGGAAATAAATGTACATTTAAAACAAATTAATTTTAATACTTGTTAGATTTATTAGTTTAACATAATTTAGTTATTCATTAGTTCTATCTACTAGTTCTATTCTTGTGTCCTTGTCATTAATTTTCATTATAATTTTATTTATTTTCATCAAGTACCATTGAGCAAAATCATGTTTTATGTAAAGCCTTAGTAATATTTCTACATGTGGGTCAGATAATTATTTCAAACTATGAAATTTTTTGTTCCTCCATAATTACTTTTTGTATTTACATGTAAAATTCAATAAATACAATATGAACTATGGCACATATTAGAAAACTAGTGTGACACTATATTTTTCAGTGATCCACATTGAGGGCTGTATCTACATGCACCCCCAGGCCTCACGAGGCCATGGGCTACACTTTTCCAGGATACGTGGACCTACAATGTGTAGTACTGTGATTAAGTGTGCAATGCTAGATGCAAGGGTGGTTGGCTGCGAAGTTGGTCCACAGCTTGGCATGATTCTGGGTGTGAATAACTCCAGGTGTGAGTGCTCCCTACCCAAAGGCAGATCACCTGGATAAAGGCAGGGGGCTGCTGTAATTTCACTAATGTACTACTTGCTGCATTGCTGCCCTCTGCTCTTTTATTTTCCATAATTTCATTGATAAACAAATAGCAATGATACAGTTTCAAATCAAATTGGTAGGACAGTTTCAATAATTAACACACTGCATACATTCCTCCCAGTGGCTAATTGCTGTGCAAGATGCAGACATGATATCCTATCTACAAACAGCATTAGAACAAATCACTCTATTCATTAAGAGAATGTAA
>NW_004524675.1:1257592-1258964 GCF_000260255.1 Octodon degus | reverse complement strand
CTTTCCTTGTAGCCCTCCTTTTCATCTAATTTTGGTCTGCAAACTTATGTTGTTAATCATCCAGAAGACAAGCTTATTGTTATTACCATACAACTTAGGCTGTTAAGCTTAACCTCACTATCTGTCTGCATATCGAACATCTTAGGCATAATATACAAAAAGTATTTTTCATCAAGTATTAATATGTTGAAATTTAAGTCCCTACAGAATATGATGAAAAAACATGTTAAAATCAGAATATATTTTTAAAAATAAGCATAAAGAATTATATACTTCTTATGTTTACGCATAAGTCCAAAAATCTTACCATATATAACCTTGAAGCAGGACAGTCCCACAATATTCCTTTTCCTGTTTTTTGCTTTCATTTACCACCCCCTACTTTTTGAACAATGATCTACCCAAGAGACTTCATAGCAGCAACTGGCATGTCATGACAAGCAGCCTGTATTCAGAAGACCATAATGATAGGCACTCCAAGCATGAAACTACTATTACAGATTACCATCTGCAGTGCATTAGCTTAGTTCACAGTTATCAGTATATATAGTTAGTCAGGGTGAGAATCTTTCCAATTAACTGCTAGATTATTGCCCTCTGCTCTTGAGGCTACTCTGCTGTTACCCTAACTATGAGACTGCCTCCTACCAACGAAGACTCTACAAACCAAGTTACAAAAGACTTTTTTCCTCTAGCTTTGCATCTTGGGTATTTCGACACAGTAATGATAACATAACTAGAAAATCAATCACTAATCTAAAATTTTCTCTCTCATATATGCATTTTCTTTATATAAAATTTTAATAACTATATTATGTTGTTTTCTTTATAGATTGAAATTTGATGTTAATGTTGCTGCTATTATTTGTACATCTTTATTTACTATTTTAGTAAGTGTTACAAAGTGTGTGTGGGAATATCACAATCAACTTTTAGAGTATGAAAACAAAATTAATAGGTTTAAAAAAATATGAAGAACTGTTTGATTTATTGAAATTTAAATGCATTTATTTTTATCATAAATGTATTATCCTGAATTTTTAAAATGTCAACATTTTCTTTTAAAAAAAATCAAAAATTATTTGCATGAGTATAAAGGAATTATTGTCTTATTATTTTAATTAATTTTAGACTGTGTTTTGATATTTAAAAGAATTTAAAGTAGTTCAATGTCCTGTACTTTATGTGTTTATAAATAATAATAGCGTGTTGGTCTAGTTTTATTATTAGTATCACAGATTTAGGGCTTAGAAAATTTAATTTTGTGGCTGGGGAGATAGCTCAGCAGAAAGAGTCTTGCCTGGCAAGCATAAGTCCTGAGTTTGATTCTTGGTACCACAAAAAAAAAATTAATTTTACAAAAGCAATACTC
>NW_004524675.1:1255664-1256792 GCF_000260255.1 Octodon degus | reverse complement strand
AAATTCATCATTTAATAACAGATGGATTATGTGTTCATGAGAAATAACTGAAAAACTAATATCTTTGATTGAATATTTTATCGCAATTTTCTATAATGTCTGCAGGCTCCTGTTACAACTGAGAAGCCCTTTCTTACTATAATACTAACTTCCCATTACTAGGAGAAATATTTAGTTGAGAATATTTACACATAGTTATAATTTCAACTAGCACTTTTCTTGTCATCCCATAAATTCTATTACTAAGATACAATTTTTCTTAGACAACTGTTAAAATTTCTTGAGAAGGAATTTTGCTTCCTTTTTCATGTCAATAGACTTAATGTGTGTGTAATCAATAAAGATCATATGTTCTAAAGAGGCCAAGGCCAATCAATTGAGGACACTTTTAGATGAATGACTAGCAGACCATTGGCTCCCCAGATGACACTGGGATACATCCTAGCAGATGGGGATTGAAAGATTAATTAGTTCAATTAGTTGTTCAACAATAAGAGGATGAAAATTATTTGGTAATGAGCAAGTCAGTGAAAAATAGGCACAAATTTGAAGCATAATTTTTTGAGAGACAAGGTAATAGTATATGTATATGCATAAATGTATATTTTATTTGAAGTTAAGTGTTTTAGAGAAGCTATGTAAGAATTATCAAGAATGTGGGGAGTTCTGCTAGGTAATAAATATCTATTTGTTTTCACTGGTGAAAAAAAGTTATAATTTGGAAGAATTGTTCTACTTGCTTTGTAAAGTATACACTAGTGTCTGTAGTAGTTTGAGGAGAAGGGTGGGAAGGAAGAAGTAAAGCAAAGTTTTGAATTGGCAACTAATTAAAACAGTAGTAATACAAATTTTGGCAAAATAGTTACAGTTCAGTTAAGGATTAGTCCAATGAAAATGATGGAAACTATTACAGTTCAAGATTTATTGTTTCCTTTTTATTTTAAAGAGAAAAAATAGCAATAAACAGAGAAACAAAACAGGTTAGTAGGATAGTTACAATAATTAAGACATTTCATAGTATTGTCTTCATAGTAGTTATTCAAAGTATAAGATATAGGCGATATATCCTCTTTTTTATTTCTTTTTTGTGGAACTGGGGATTGAACTCGGCCCCTTATGCTTGCCAGG
>NW_004524675.1:1254241-1255306 GCF_000260255.1 Octodon degus | reverse complement strand
TTTATTGCTGAATAATGCTCCTTATTTAAAAAAAATGTTTTTTATCTATTCCTCAGTTGATGGCATTTGGGTTTTTTCCAGGATTCACCTGTTACAAATTGTGGTGCTTTATAGTATAGGTACACATATATTGCTGTGGTATAATATTTTTAATTTTTTGGGAAAATACCCAGAAAGGCAATAGTTGGGTTGAATGGGACCTCTAACCCTAGTTTTTTGGGGAGTTTCCAAGCTGATTTCCTCAGTGGCTGCACCAGTCTACACTTCTACTAACAGTGGAGAAGGGTTTCTTTTTCCCCACAGCCTTGTGATCATTTGTTACTGCTTGGTTTCTTGATGATAGCAATTTTTTCTGGAGGTAGATGGATTCTTAATGTTGTTTTACTTGGCATCTTTCAAATAACCAATGATTTTGAACATTATTTTATGTATTTTTTGTTGTTTGTATTTCTTCATGAGAGAAGTGCATATTCATGCTCTTTTAATTGCAGTAACTCTGTAGTGTAATTTTAGGTCTGGGATGGTGATGGCCCTGATTTGTCTTCATTGCCTAGAATTTCTTCCATGATTTTAGGTCTCTTCTGGTTCCAAATGAATTGCAGTAATGTTTTCTCTAGATCTGTGTGTGGGGAGTGGCTCAACCCAGGGATTGATAAAGTTGTGGGCCAGAGCAGGACCAGCCTCAAGTACACAGAGTGCGTGAAGCAAATCACATGGATAACCTGCTCCAGTCTCAAGAATATTGGTGGTGCCAGCTAAGTAGGAATTTCTGCCATGTTCCAGGAACCCCCAGAACCAGTCCTAGCCCAGGCCCAGTGAGAGTGTGGGAGAGCTTCCAGCTACCCTGTGCCAGTGGGATCTAGTGGTCCCAGCCCAGGTGCAGCTTGGGTGAGACCCTCTTCCACCCCCTTGGGACTTCTCCCTGACACCATAGTACCCCCCAACTTTGCCCGCCGAGTAGGAATTTTTGCTGCATTCCCAGAACCCCCAGATCCAGTCCTAGCCCAGGCCCAGTGAGTGTGTGGGAGAGCTGCCTCTCCCCTCTACTCCACCTTTTTCCCTCCA
>NW_004524675.1:1248014-1249568 GCF_000260255.1 Octodon degus | reverse complement strand
GTTTAAATGTGTTTATTGAATGCAGCATATTGTTGGATCTTGCTTCTTTATCCCATTCTGATAGTCTGTTCCTTTTGACTGATGTTGAGACAATTTACAACGGTGGTTATAACTGATATGTATTGATTTTTCTTTTTCTCATTGTTTTCATGTTGTTTATTTCCATGACTTTCTCCTGTTATTGGTTGTTCTGCCTGCTGGTTTCCTTCTATTGGTGTTTATGTGTTTGTGTTCTCCATTATCTCTTTCTAATATGCTCTTTAGAGAACATATGCTTACGTTCTGCTTTGGTTGTTATACATGTCTTCAGTTGTTCCTTGTCATTGAAGTATTTTATTTCCCAATCAATCTTGAAGCATAGTTTTGTGGAGTACATCAGCCTGGGATGAAGATTGTTTTCCTTTAGGCATTGCAATATTTCATTCAAATCTCTCTTTGATTTGAGGATTTGTGTTGAAAAGTCTGCTGAAATTCTAGTGGACTTTATTTTCCAGATGGATTTTTTTTTTTCTCTAGCTGCTTTTAATATTTTGTCTACTGAATTTCTGGAATCTTCATAATTAGATTCCTTGGTGTATATTTATTTTGCTCATAGCTATTTGGAGTTCTATATGATTCATTTTTTGTTTGTAATTTTTAAAATCTGTGTTGGGGTAGTTATCTGCAATTTTTCTATGAAGAAGCTTTTTAATGGCTTTAATATGTCTCTAGCTTTCCCACTTATTCCAATCAATCTTATGTTATTTTTTTTGCATCATCCTGTAGGTGTTGGATTGAGTTTTCATGATATCTTGGGATTTTCAAGATATCTTTCCTTTCCTGGCCATAGTAAAATTCCTATCTGTGGACTTGATATTCTATTCTCTTTTTTATTCAATTTGTTGCATGTACTTTCTAATCCCCTCAATTTCTGTTTGAATCTGTTTCATTGACTACATTTCTTGTCTATCTTTGGCATTCATGCTTTCCATCATTGTCTGGATCTCCTCTATTTGTTTATCTGTGTCTGTTTTAATGTCTTTTAATTTGATAGTCATATTTCTGTGTCTTAGAGATCATTTTGTCTATGGCCTCATTAATTTATTTTTTCATGTCTGCTGGCATCATTTTAGAGAGTTCCACTTGTCAGTTTCCTCTTTCCTCTCTCTCTCTTTGTGCTCTGTACTTGTCCTGGGTGGGCTGGGCATTTGAGATTACATTTTGTTTCTTCATCTTGTCATTTTTTTTTTCAGAACCAGGGACTGAACTCAGGCCCTTGTACTTGCCAGGGAAGTGCTTATTCTATTGAGCTATCTCCCCGGCCTGCCATCACCCTGGCCAATCATTTTTTATTTCATTTTGTTTTCTGTGTTGATGTACATTTCTTATGTTAGATAACATCATCAATTTTGTTGAGGCTTTCCTACGAGGTGTCTGTTCCTCAAAATGTCTTCAAATATAGAAGGTTCATGGTCTTTATATCTATATCAAGAAACTACCTTCTCAACATATTAAGAGTGAGGAATGATATCTATTTGACTTGGAGCTCGTTATTTTGGTACTGGACTATAGAGA
>NW_004524675.1:1228491-1246963 GCF_000260255.1 Octodon degus | reverse complement strand
TATATATATATATATTTCTGGTAATATTAAGTTTGAGAATTCACTAAATTCCATTAGAATATTATAGATTTATTTGCTTCCATTGGATAATTTTGCTTGAATCATAGTTAGCTAGACCTTAAAGATCTAAACTTTTAGGCTAGACAGGGTGGCATATGACTATAATCCCAGCACTTGGTAGGTTGAAGTAGGATTGCCATGAGTTTGAGGCAAGCCTGGGCTACATAAAAATTCAAAGCTAGCCTGTACTACACAGTGAGAACCTGTATCCAAACAAGTAATGTTAACTTTATTTATTTATTATGTATTCATTTATTCATTCATTTAATATACTTGGTATAAAGTCTCACTATGCAGCTTTAGACTCATAGTGATCCTCACATTTTCAGCCTCCCAGCACTGGGATTACAGAGATGTGCCCCTATGTGCAGTCTTACTGACTGACTCAGAGTATTTGGTGGTGAGGTCTGTGTGGCATGTGGTGCCAGGGATCAAACCCCAGTCGCTGCACTTGCCTAGGCAGGTGCTTAGTCTGCCGAGCTATCTTACCAGCCCATTGTTAACTTTAACATTATGGTTATTTTTCTATTTATGTGAAAAGTTCAAAATATGGAAAAGTTTAGTTTCTTAAGCTTCAAATTACAACCTGTTCATTTAAGTAATATAGAATGAGTTGTCCAGATCTGTAGTAAAATTTTAACTTCAATTTAGAGTTTAGAAGCAGACTATTGTACTTCAGTATAAGGGAAAATAAAACCTTTTTAATACTGTGCTGAAACACTATTTTATTCCACAGAAGCTGACTATAAAGTAAAGAGAAAGGAAATTGAATCATCAGCTTATTTATTTATAAATAATTTTTGTTACCTTTGTAGAAACTATCTTACATTGTGAGGTGAAAACATATTAGAAGGTACAGGCATGGAAGTCCAGATTCCTCCTATTCTACTGGGTTCAAAGAAAAATGGATGGGGAATAGGATGCTTTTATATTCAATGACAAAATGAGGAATACGTTAGCTTGCAAGTTAAACTGTACTGAAAGTACAATGTAACTTAACCAATATGACAATTAGCACTTTTTTGTGAAATAAGCTTTGTAAGTAAAATATATAATTTCTTCTTTGTTTTATTCTGAAAATTCAAAGATTAATTTCAATGTATACAAAAGTTTAAAAATTAACAAGGTTATTTTTGTCAACAGACCTTGGCCACTAGAAAGACTGGCCTACTGTTACATCTTTATTAATGTCATGTATCATTACATGGATCGCATCCAGAATCAAGACGCCAGAAATTGCAAGGAGAAGCTCACTTAACTTCCAATTAAGTTTCACTGATCTACTTTTGCCTTTTAACTTTTACAATCTCATTACAGCTTGCCAAGAAGTAGTCTGTTTTTATTGGCAAATCTGATTTTATCTATGTCAGACAGGAGAAACAAGCGATTGACATGAACACAACCTTTTATTTTACGGAGATCTAAGATATTGAACTTCAATGGAAGTGATGCAACAGAAGTATTAGATGTATTCATCTTGACAGGAAACAAATATTGTTCTTTGGAGCAGCTTGAAGTTCCAACCGCTGCAGAATGTCATGTTTCTCAGTAGCCATTAAAAACTGTCAGCTTATGTAGTATGACTTACTCTTTAGAACCAGGCTAAAAATATGCATTTTCATTAATGGGATGGATGAGCATTCCGTAACATTTCTTAAAAAAATAGTGACATTCAGAATATATATTTTACCTTTTTGTTGTATCAGTCGATTAGAAACCCTGATTCATTATTTTCGTATGAAAGTTCCTTGAGTCCAGAGATCTCTTGGGAAAGACACAAATTTGTTTCTTCATTTTTATTTTATTTAATTTTTTTAAAAAATATGAATATATGTCAAGAAATGATGGCAGCACACAGTACAATATTAAAATGTTACTGAAATGAATTGGCTGTGCTTCATGTGTTTTTTGGCAGCAGCACACACACACACACACACACACACACACACACACACAAAACACATCCACACTTTTTCAACTACAAACTGTGAAGACATGATTAAATGCCAATAATCTTTCAAATCTATATTGAAAAACACTTTCAGGTGAGTTTCTTTTGCCGTAATGAACAAATCCTCTATTGAAACATGGTTTAAAATAAAATATATTTCACAGAATGTATGAGAATTGAGTAACAGAGATGTGCAGAACCCAACCATCTGCATACATCATCTGTTTGCCACAAAGTCATTGCTTCTCATTAGCAAAAAGAGTTACTCCTTATATCCACAGATGTCCACTGTGGTTGCTTAGAGAAGACTATGTCCAAAATGAAAAATATAAAGGAAATTCCTGCCAACAAATAAAACAAATGTATTTTCTCAGTTTTCACAGCACTAGAATTCTATCTAAAGCATGTCTCAAAATCCATAGCATTGGGAAGAAGAGATGTCTGTAAGGAGCTCACATAAATCCTTATTAATTGTATCTGAGTAGCATGTTAATTGACACTCAATCTTTACAACATTGAAAGAAGCACAATTCTGTCAATCATATTAATTTGCAAACAATCAAATTAATTGACTGGCAGATTAAAGATCACCTTATGTTTTTTAGTAACTCAGTCTTATTAAGAGGATTATATTTTTCTTACTACATTTCAGGTAAGGAAAAAGCATCTCTGTATTATTGCAATTTTCCATTTAAAAAACAAATAAAGGTATATTAACACACAGATATTTAAAATCACATACACAGTAAGTAGTAGAAGGATCCCAGTGCAAGTTGTAATATGATATCTCCCATACTTTCTACTGGGTTCGTTTCTAATTGATGTATTACTAATACAATATACTGGTGAATAGAATGAGAATTTCATTAATGAAGTCTTAAACAAATTTAGCAGCATTTTTTTTCATTCTTATAAGAAATTAGTCATTGGAAGTAGTGTAGAGGCCTGAGTCTTGCTGATTCTTGACCTGTACCTGTTGACAGTGCTAGCTCATAGCTTGATTTTTAAAAACTTTATGAAGTTTTAAAATTATTTTATTTAAAATATTTCAAGAGTTTTCACAGACATTTGCAAATGTTTTCTCAGTAGTTTACCAACAAAACTTTATTATAGGGAGCTAGTTACTTGGCATAAGTGAAATTCATTTGCATTTACATATAGACATCAATATTCAGACTAAGTAAAGGAAATTGAATAGGAACACTTCCTATAAAGTTTGTTACCAAAATCTCCTGCCACCAAATCACTAAAGTAGTTGGAATTTTAAGTTCAATTCTAGGCCTAATGGAAAATGTTAATGCATTTAGCAAGAAAAAATCCTATGTGAGATTTTGATAATTATAATCATTCTTGCAAAACACATTAAAATAAAAACATTCCATTACTATGTATATTTAAATGCTGAATAATGAGTTGAGTTAATTATTTGCAACCAGTTGGACTGTGTAATGTCCAGACATGGGAATTTTTAGAAAGGGAAAGTCAATATAAACTGAGATCAGTGAAGATAAATGCCATCATAATATGAGACAATCTGAATTCAAAACTCTTGCTGAGCATTAATAACACAAATGAAATAAGATCTTACTTTACACCAAATTTAGGATATTGGGAGTTACAATGATTAATAGTGTATGAGAAATTATTATGGTTTAAGTTTTATTCAATTCTACAATTATAATTCTACAAAATTTTGTGAGGAAAACATATCAGGCTCACATATAATTTATATTTTATCCAAATAAACATAAGTTTTTTTAAAGGAGAATTTTCTTGGTCTATGAACCATAGGAATAGAATCTAACTTCAGGAGTCAGTAGGATTGTATCTGACTTCAGTGTTTACTAATGACTATATCAACCCTCAGTAATTTACTTTCAGGCTTTATGAACAAAACGATCAAAGTAACACCATAGAAAAATAGCTATACATATTTATATGTAGTTGGCATATAAAGTTAGATTTACTAATCTAAAGTAACAAGGCATATATTTCTGTTAAAAATCTTCTAGATCTTCCATTCTAGAAATGGAGTGTAGCCCTGAGCTACACACAAATAGTGTAAGTGCATTGTGTCTTTCAACTCTTTTCCTCATTTGAAACCAAAAGGCCAGGTGTTTGAGAATGAACTTCCTTGTCATTAATTTAAGAAGTTTCCCCAATAAGCATTTGTCCAAACTCCACTTAAAATAAAGAGCTAGTTGTTTTCTAACTAAGCATTATTTTTTATATTTATCTAGAATTCATTGCTGATGACAATATCCTTCTATCTACCTACATTCTGTCTTATATCTTTTGGTCCTTTCAAATATATTAATTTCTCAACTTTTCAAAATCTTTTATTTACTTACTTATTTGGTAGAGGGTTTTGTTATGCAGTGGACTTTTAGTGATCCTCTTATCTCACCCTCCCAAGTGCTGGGATTACAGGAGTGTGCGAGCATGCCCAGTTTTGGGGTTAGCACAGCACACCTGGCATTGTGGTGGTCCTGCATATGGTAACAGGGATTGATCCCAGGTCCTTCTGCTTGCCAGGCAGGCACTTAGACCACTGAGCTATCTCCCCAATCCTGCAGTCATTTCTAGGCAATAGTACCTACAGCTCACCTGCTTCAATACTTTAAAATGTTAATGAGCATTATGCTCAAGTATGTAGGACACTAAAAATTCTGCTTTTAAGTTCTTCTAGTTTTAACTTAACAGATGGCTTATCAATTATAACACTATTAATGACACTAATTCAAAATGTTAATAATCAGAGAAACATACAGAAATTGAGGTTGATAGTATATAATTATCTGTACTTTTCACTCATTCTTTGGGTAAATTTAACATTGTTCTAAAAGCAAGGTCTATAGATTGAGGAGTGGAGGCATGGTAAGAATCACAACAAGAGCCTCTCTGAGCCTGAGGTCCAGATGCAGGAGTGTAACAATGAGAGGAAGAAAAGAGGGAGGGAAGTAGGTACTTGGGACCCAAGAAGGATCTGAAGTGCAAGTTGAAGCCCATAAGGAGAGTGAAAAGAGAAAATTAATGCAGCAAAATGATGTGGTAGGTGGCGCTTTTTCCCTGGGACTAGACTATCTGGGTGTGAAAGGAGTCACCTGCAGGTGCACAGCGACTGCTGTTGACCTAGAGTTTCCTCAGTGAAATACAGCAGTGGAGGTAGCAGATTGCAGCAACTGGTGAGTTACTGAAGTTAGATATCCTACCATAAAGGCAATTTCCAGGAGCCCTCTTGGAGAGGAACCAACTGAACTTAACCTGCAGAGAAACTGCTGGCTCCATCTAGCGGATCCTATCTGAGTTCAAACAGGCGGGAGGTGCACAGAGTGCTGAAGGCTCAGGGAGTCTGATTTGGACCTCACAACTAGAAATCAGCATGAACTTCAGTGGAAATACACAGGCACAGTGGGATTACCCACTACACTGGCGTCAATCCAATGCTGGCCTGCGGTACTCTGTCTGCCTGTGTTGTCTACTAGTGACAGCAGATACACCTTGAAGTAGAATTTTTGGTTCAGCTTGCTTTTTCATTTTTGTCTTTCTCTCTTGGTTTTTGTTCTTCTTTTCACGGTTCATTCTTATTTTGAGTATAAACATGATTTCTAGTTTCTTTTTTGGTTGTTATTTCTGTTCTTGTTTTTAATTTCTTTCTGTCCCTCTTCTTTATCAGTTTCCCAAAGTTTGCACATTCCCTTTTTGTCTTCCAGCATTGTTGCTAATCTCTTTTCTTCTGTTTCTATGTTTTCCACCTAATTCCTGTTAAATTTTCTCTTCTGGAGGTAAAAAATTGCCATGCTGTGGTCTTATTTGCTTTTCTGGTGCATTTAGATTTATTTATTTATTTTTAATGTGTGTGTGTGTGTGTGTGTGTGTGTGTGTGTGTGTGTCTGTCTGTCTGTCTGTCTGTCTGTCTGTCTGTCTGTGTGAGTATTTGGTACAGATTCTCATTAGGCAACTCAGTTTCACAACACAGCTTGGAGTCATAGCAGTCCCTCTGTTTTCAATCTCCCCTGCACTGGGATTTCAAGGTGTGTACCACCATGCCCCATTTTAGTGGTTTGCTTCTTTTAGATTATTGCCTGGGTTTATGCTTGTGAATTTCCTATGATGAGTAATTTTATTGATAGTATTTAGAACCCTTAGGAGATTACTAAGTCTCAGAGGTTTTTCCAAGAGTAGCTGGATTTCAGTTTTTAAATGTTCCAATTTCCTACCTCTTCAGTTTATTTCACTTTGGCTAATATGGTATAGTTAGTGTTAACAGAAGCATCAAACACAGACAAGAAAGTGACACCTAGGGTACCAATTAATTTTCCACTTTTAACCATACAAACTGGATTTTTTGTTATATAAGGGTCTAAATGTGCCTGGACAGACACCTCAGTGGATTAAAGTGCTTGTTTAGGCAGATGCAGGGACTGGGGGTTTGATGACCAGCGTGCTGTGCCAGCCCCTCTGTTGGAGCATGCTGAGACAGTGAATGAGACTGGGTGTGTTGGTGCATGCATGATATCACAGCACTTGGGAGGCTAAAACAGGAGGATCACTATGAGTCCAGTCTGTGCAGAGAGACCCTGTAGACCCTGTACTAAAAACAATAAAAAAATAAAAAAGGAATCTAAATGCAAGATTTTTGCAGCAGACTAAGAGCCTCTTTAGGCAAACACAGAGACCAGGGTTCCATCCCTGGCACCACATGCTGTGTGGCCCTGCCCTCAGGCATGCTGAGCAAAAATAAAAATAAAAAAAGGAAAGAAAAAGTTAAATTCATGGTGTTAGGAATGAAAAAGACGAAATTATAACACATGCTACAGAAGTACAGATGATTACATCTACTTCCAGAACCTGTATTCTAATAAGGCAGAAATGAAAAAGAAATGAACAGATTCATAGATAAATATGAATTGCTTAAACTGAACAAAGTAGCTATAAAAATTCTAAGTAACCCAGTGTCAGTCAATGGACTTTGACTTGTAATTAGAAACTTACCAAAAAAAGAAAAACCCAGGCCTTGAGGGATCACAGCTAAAATCTATACAAAATGTAAAGAATATTTGATGTGAATACTGATGAAAATATTTAGTGAAATTCATCAAATTTCATTTCCAAAACCAGGGAAGGACTCAACCAAAAAAAAAAAAGATAGCTAAGTGTCAATCTCTTTAATAAACATAGACACAAAAATCTTTAGTAAGATACTCACAAAAGAAAACAGCAGATCAACAAGAAGATTGCTTCTCCATGATCAGGTATGGTTCACCCCAGTATTGCAGGGATAGTTCAATATATGAAAATATTTCTTTTTCTTTTTTTTTGAGACAAGGTCTCACTATGCAATTTGTGTTGTCCCTGTGCTCACTTTTGCACCCCTCAGGCTGATCTCAATCTCTAGTGATACTACTGTCTGAATCTGTGGAATGCTGGGATTATGGGCATGTGTCACCACACCCAGTATAACATATGGAAGACAATAAGTACAATACAAAATAACAACAGAATAAAAGACAAAAATCACAAGATTATATCAATAGATGCAGAAAAGGAATTTGACAATGCACAAGTCTCATTCATGATAAAAAAAATCCACAGAAAATTGGAATAAATAATCTTTATCTGAACTTGATTAAATCCATCAAGTGAAAACCAGCATCAAACATCTTGCTAAGTGGTCAAATATTAACCTTTAACTCTCAAATCAGGGACAAGACAATGATGTTCACAATCCCCAATATGATTTAAAATAATTCAGGAAACATTAGCCAGAGCAATTTCACATGAGAAAGAAATTAAAGTAATAAGGATAAGGAAGGAAGAAGTTAAATAATTATTAGTTGTAGATGACATAATACTCTACACAGAAGGCCCCCAAAATGCCACCAAAAGATTTGTAGATTTAATAACCAAGTTTAGCAGCATAGCTTTATAGAAAGTCAATACTTAAAAATTGATAGCACTCTGTTCTACTGCCAAAAAAAAAAAAAAAAAAACTATAGGATAAATTAAGAAAATAAATCCTTTCACAAAGGCATATAGAACAAGAGAGAAATTGTTAGGAATCAATCTAACAAAGGAAGTAAATGATTTATATATTAAAAATTACATTATTCTGAAAAAAGAACTTTTGCTAACATACATTGAGAACCAGAAGAGACCTAGAATAGATAGAACAATACTAGGTAACAATGTCAAGGCAGGGGGTATCACAAATTCCATCTTGAAACTATATTACAAAATGAGTGTGATAAAAACAGTGTGGTACTGGCAAATAAGACCTGAGGATCAATGGAATAGATTAGAAGATGCAGAAACAACTTCAGACATCAAACTATCTTCGACAAAGGTGCCAAAAACTTACACTGGAGGAAAAACAATGTCTTTAATAAATGGTGTGGAAAAAAGGAACTGGCTTTCTACATGTCAAAGATTAAAACTAGATCCATATCTTTCATATCACAGGTCATTCAAGAGATGCAAATTTAAACAATTTTGAGATTCCATCTCATTCCACAAAGAACAGATATTATCAAGAAGTCTACCATTAATAAGTGCCGGTGGCACTGTGGGGGAAAATGAACTTTCTCCACTATTGTTTGGAGCATAGGATGCTGCTACTCACTGTGGAAATCAGTGTGAGATTCCTCAAAAACCTAGGATATGCATTCATATTTGATTCAGATGTTCTCTTCCTGGGTATATTCTTGTAAAATTGAAATCATTATAGGACAGTGATATATGCAGACTTATCTTTATAGCAGGACATTTTTAATAGCTAAATATTAACAATAACCCAAATGCTCATCAACCAAGGAATGGGGAAATGTGTCATTTTATACAATGGAGTACTACTCAGCCACAAAAGTATTAGCTAGTGGCATTGTTAGGTATATTGATACACCTTGAGACCATACCCTGAAATGAAATAATAATACACTTGGTCACACAGGTGTAATTAGCACATTGATTTTCTGGTGTGAGAAGCTCAGAGTGTGAATACAACTTGTGACCAAGGTATACATTAAGTTCTCTAACATAGGAAAAATTTGTTCAAAAGAAATGGAAACTGTATGGGGGAGAGAAGGAAAAAAATGAAGGATAAAATTGAAACAAAGCTTTGTAAGTAATGAGGGGTAAATGATGTAAAGGAAACAGTGAGGACATAAAAGTGCCCCCAAGATATATTATGTACAGGCACACGTTCCCTATGATGAACACTATTTCTATGGCATCTAAAATGTATTCAAAATCTTAATGCAAAAAAAAGAAAGAAAGAAAGCACATTGTAAAGCAACATTAATTCTAACTGTTTCTGGGAAAAGAATAGGCAGATTGTGCCTGCTCGAGTATGGCAAAGTAGATTGAAGCATAAGGAAACTTACTAATTTGTGTACCAGGCAGTCCATGGCTGTGACTTGAGTCACAATAACATTAAGGTCCCAAGGCTGTCACCGTGGAGCTGGTTCTTACCTGATCTCCACTTGGCCTCCGGAGGTTGCTGGAAACAGCAGTAGCTTCAGACATCAAACCCAGCAGCAACTAGATCTGGAGAGGGACGTGAAAGATGACCCCTTGTGGCTCCTTGTAGGAATGAGAAGCTTTAGATGAGCAGCCAGAGATGAGACGCTTGATTATAATTACAACTAGTAACCACTTTTCAAAAAATTGATACTTTATTTTTTAAATTTCTCTCAGATTTTCAAAGAATATTCCATGATGTTTCACTTTCCTCAAAAATATTCATAATTTTTGATGTTATTTTCACTGAAGTGTTTACAATATAAAGAATCATAGTTTGAATGATAAGCAATTTAAGTGGCATTCCTACATTTATAAGTAGAGAATCTAAGAGAATTACCACATACATTACTCAGTCCAAATATGAATAGATTAGCTGTAAGAATTTAATGAACTTATCTCAATTGTAGGCAGGAGGGTTATGTATGATTACACTACTTTTTCTATAAATTAAAATCCCTAGATTTTGTTTCTAGTCTTCCTTATCTAATGTGTCAAACTGCCAAAGGATTTTCTGAAAGTTTACTTGGAATATTTAATTGAAAATATCAATGTATTAAAGTAATGTCTATAAGGCAGCTTTAACTTAACTTAATCTGCACAAGATTAAGACACTACTTTAATACATTGATATTTTGATTTGAGAGCTGTCATTCTAACTGGCCAGTCAAAATGTTGAAATATAATTCCTAGATCATAAAAAATAAGCAAATTCAGAACAATCAATGTATTTATCAAAGAAAAGACATTTGTGTATAACTTGTACATCAAGTGTTTCATTTAAAGGAAGAATATACTGGAATATTTTTAGGGCTTAATAAATTTTTGTATACCACAAGGTCTTATGAATCAATTGCAGTTTACAAAGATTTATATTGTCATTTCTTCTTATTTTCTTTGCATATATCCTGCTTTATTCCTAATAATTGCCTTAGTATTTTCATTTTCAGGAGCCCAAGACTTGGCTTTTGCTTTTTTTCTTTTATCATAAGTATATTCAAACTGACTGAAAAGGTATTAGCGGCACTGTCTTGACAGATATTCATATGCTACTGAGATGTGTTTGTTTTCCCCTTTTGTTTTGATGTACTGAAATTCTCTAGAGCCCCTAAAATTATTTTCTGGAGTGGATTTAGTTGGTTTGGTTTATAGGAGAAATAATGAAATTAAATGCTAATTAATGGGCAAGATCAGAAATATAGAGGCAGGAGAAATGGGAGTTGATTAGTAAGTCAGATGAAATAGTTCACTCCATTAAAATGGGCATTTATTGGTCTATTACACAGTATGCTGGTACATTGGATGATGCAAAGGTCAATTAAGGACAGCTATGATGCTGTCAGTGGCCAAATTACACTGAAAGAGACAAGAACACTAAAACTTAGGCATACTCTAAGGAGCACTAAAATTGAAATACAGACAAAGAAACTTTAAGAAATAGTAGAAGAGATTGCATGAAACTAGTCCATTTTGAAATATTTTACCGAGAATATGATTTTGAGATTATTGAAGATGGGAGGGAATTTTAATTGTAATAAAAAGGAATTGAATTAGATGGAAAATCTTGAATAAAAATGTATACAGAGAAAATGATAAATATTTAAAATAATTTTCATGAGTTTAGTATAATGCCAAGTTATTAGTTATTTCTTTTCTGCACAAATAGTAAAATGAAATCACTTATAGACATGCATTTGCAAAAACTAGCGCCTTTGCTGTCAGAGTTATAATCACTCTTTTATCCTATATTGCCTTGTGGAACTTGCTCAGCATAGGATAAAACTTGAAGTAGATGATTTGACATGTTCCCAGTAGAGAAGATATGAGAGAAAGTGCTAGGTAGTTTGCAATGACTAAAAGCACGTATTACCGCTTAAATAGTGAACATTAGCTTTTATCCTTATAAGCAAACATGAGTCTTGATAGCCTGCCATATTTTATTGACGCTAGCAGTCATTAAAAAACTAGATGAGTGATAAATAATAGTGTATTACTATGACAATAACAGTAGCAGAATCTCCATCTGAAATATTTTCTTGCACTGATTACCCTGGCCCCAGGTCTCCTTGAGTAACACAAAGTGAATCCTATGACAGTTGAATATACCCTGGGTTTCAATAGATGAAAGAAAACATGAACTTAGCAAATGTTTACAGTGCGAAGTTAAGATGTTTATCTCATGTTCCAAAGTGAGAAACTTTTGGCCTAACAAGGATATTTGCTATATCAACATCCATAAGAATATAATTCAGAAAATGTAAATCAGGGGCTCAATTTACAAAACGACAGGAACATGAGGGACTATTGAGTATTGCTCCCCAAAAGAGTTTGAATAAAGAAAATTCAATTACTCTATCTAATATCAAAACTGGATTTTGACAGTCTTACGGATATAAAATAGAGGATGATACTGTAGACAGAAAAAATTAAATCTGTGCTGATGAAAAATACCTGTAGAAATTTTAGTGCCACAGTACAGTTTAGGAATGTTGGGCCTAAAGAGAAAAGTAGAGAAATTAATTTGAAGATAAATATAAGTTAATGCTATGGAAATAGAGATAAGTTGAAGGCAAACTCTCAAAACCATGCCATTTCAATTTGAGAATATCACTGAAGAAATGGCGTGGAAAACCTGCTATCCTCTGGCAACTCCAGTTTAGAATAATTTCTCTCATAAGATACACACTGAATAGACTTCATTTTTCTGCCATTAAAATATGCTGGTCCATCATGGCTGAATAAAATGGGAAATTCTCAGAAACATTTTTTGCAGCTAATTTAAGAAACAAACATACATGAGTAGGACGGTATTGCAAACTTTCATTTATTTGGGAGCGACTGCATTACATAAGAGCTTAAGTCTACCTGTGTATATCCAATTTTTAATGTAGACTTTCAAAAACTATTGTTCTACTTTGTCTTTGTGAGTTTAGTATAATGCCAAGTTATTAGTTATTTCTTTTCTGCACAAATAGTAAAATGAAATCACTTATAGACATGCATTTGCAAAAACTAGCGCCTTTGCTGTCAGAGTTATAATCACTCTTTTATCCTATATTGCCTTGTGGAACTTGCTCAGCATAGGATAAAACTTGAAGTAGATGATTTGACATGTTCCCAGTAGAGAAGATATGAGCAAGTTCTACTTTGTCTTTGTGTTTGTCTAGTTTGACCTAGAATTGCTTTAGTTAGAAATTCTTGTATTATGTGAGACAATTCTGAGAATGTCTTTTTAGTCACTAATTAAAATATTAGAGGACAGATCAACCCCAATTCCAAAGAAATAGTGAAATTTAAGTATTATTTTCTTGGCTTTTAAAAAGCTGTAAATATTACTTGAAAATAAAATTTAAAAAAATATTTCCCATTTTTTATAAAAGTAAACAAATACATAAATATATAATCCATCTTCAAATGAATTATAATGCACAAAAATAGTAGTATAAAATACAATCTGATGAAAAATACAATTAAAGCAGATAAATCTTAATTTCAAGAAGATGTAAAATAATACTAAAGATATTAGCAAATTCTTGAGAGTTAGATACGTATTTAGATATGTATCATAATTTTATATTTGAGCAGATAGTACAGGAGCAATTAGATCACTTTCAATTATTCCCTTTCACTCAGCTTTTCCTTTTTTAGTTAGCAGTTTTTGTTGTCATATTATTTAAGAGCACTTGTAGTTTCTCTTGACTATGCCTAAATAAACTCTCACTTGTCAATAAACACTTATCAAACTAATGTCTTAAATTTTTATGTTCAAGATAATAAAGTTTATTAACTTTTTAATTCCAAAATTCTCAGTTTCAAAAGCTACAACTTTCAACATATATAGAGACATGATGTTTCCCTTATAGTTTATAAGAAAGAACTCACTGGTGGTTGTTCCTTTTTCTTCATAACTACATTCTAATCAGTACTCCATCATATCTAAATTCTTCTTAATATTGTATTTATTGTGTTCTGCAATTCCTCTGGGGCTCAGGTGGAATTCATTCTGCATAGCCTATATAGTTTGGTACCCTGTACATGTCACCACGAACCTGCTCACTACAACTTGGTAAATCTTTGTGAATGATAATGTCAATCCCTTTGAATAAGATAATTACTCTTCCACTTCTGGAATTACCAACTTCTTTTAAATAGAACACACTTAAGATATCCTGTAGCTTAGGGCTGGGGAGATGGCTCAGTGGAATAAGGGCTTCCCTGGCAAGTGCAAGGGCCTGAGTTCAATCCTGTTTCAAAAAAAAAGATATTCTGTAGCAAAGACACACACACACACACACACACACACACACACATTATCCCTTTTGTTTCTCTTGATATAAACTTAATATACAAAATTGAACACAAAGGCAAGCTATTGTTTAAACAGACCAATAAAGGGATGTGTCATGGGGAGGAACCATCCCATGAGTGTAATTATAGAGAAGGCAGGCAGGAAAAAAAATATTCTAATTGTAGAACAAACAACTCTGCTTGTCCTACTAGTTTATGATGTCACATCACATTCTTCTTATTATTTACTAAGATGGAAAATAAAACAAAACTTAAGTCATATTTACATTGGAAATTAAAGTTAAGTAATAGATCAAGTATCTTGAAGGAGATTTGTGCGTGTGTGTGTGTGTGTGTATGTGTGTGTGTGTGTGTGTGTGTGTGTGTGTGTAATTTTCTTTTATATCAGAAAAAAGGCAGCGTGGAACCCATTAATCTATCTTCTAAATTGAGTTGCTTAAAAGTGCATGATTAATAGAGAACATTTATGTAAACTAATTTGTGGGGTCAACATGAGAGATAATGAGAAATATGGAAGAAGATAGAAAATGCTGGGAGGGATTGGTATAAAAATAGTGTGTCAGAGGCAAATAAAAATATGACTGGCAAGGACAGAACTACATAAGCAAGCTTTTGACAATTCAACAAGTGTGTGTAAAAGGCCATTGCCAATTATTGTGGATTTTACATATCTTAAATATTTTAAGAAACCACAATAAATATCCCCCCAAATGGAACAACTAATACTAATACTTACACTCTTAGGTAACTGTCCTCTTACTAAAACTCTTACACAAGAAGCAGACTATATGTAGATATAATTCTCTCTTCACTGACAAAATATTCCTCATTTATATTATTTAATCATCTATGATAGTTAAATATTTGCACTATTTGAAGTTGCAATAGTCAGTAATGATGCAGAAAAGACAGTTATTTTATTAGACTCCTACCAAACCTTCTCCTTTATCTAGTAGTGATTTATAAAGTATACAAAGTAATCTGAGAGCTGGAGAATATTAAGAATGTTTTCCTGATTGTTACATATGAAAATGAACCCAATTGCACAACTTTATATAGCATTTTTCCTCTTATTTGGATGGAATGGGAAAGCAAAGCACAAAGTAAAATAAGCAATTTTTCTAGTGCCTCCCAAACGTTGAATCTCTATTTAAGTAAACTGATTATAGAGATACCATCTCTTATAATTATTTTTATGTTCTTACTTGCCCAAACAAGAAGATGTATAAGTGATTAGAAAAGAGAAGAAAGATTTGTAGTTATAGTGCTGCACTGGATATCATGTCTGCATATTGTACTATGAATAATCACTACTAAGACAACAATACACAATGTATTAATTATTGAAACTGTCCTACTAATTGGTTTTGAAATTGTCTTATTGTTATTTGTTTCTCAATAAAATTAATTAAAAAATAAAATTTATAAAAAAATCTTATTCCACCAAAAAAGAGAGAAAATTAGCAGGTATGCACAATACTCAAAGCTGGATTTATTCTTAAATGAACACATATCTTAAGAGTTTTTAAGCAGCTATTATTGATGACAATTCACTATGAAATCAGGATAAGAAATGATACCTGCTTTCTGTAAGATATACTAAAAGGTATCTATTAACTGTGAAAAATAGAAATGTTAAGGCAGCAAGCTAATGAATTTATATGCAAACTGTTATTTGATACTTGACATAAGCTCATAGCATAAAGACATCATGATCCCCATGGAATCTTTAGTATAGAAACTTTTTATTTCAAGTTAAATAGAAAGCAGTAATTCTACCATTCAAAACTTAACACTGGGATCATCATGAAATTACTAAATTACTACCTTCAAATTCTGTCAGAATTTATTTGCTTCTATTTAGTATTGCAATAGTATGTATAAAGAATTTTTAGACATAATTTCTATACATATTTTTTCTCTATATATTATTAAACCCTTTCTTCTGTCTTGTTTGAAGTTTGAGAAATTTCTTTATCCTTTTAATTATACATATGTCTTTAGTGTTTAGACCAACAGAGATGGGAATGATTTTTCATGCACTTTCTTTTTAACACTTTGTGACAATTAAAACTGCATACTGAGTTTTCCCCTTGATTTTGTACTTTTAGTCAAATAAATCTGGGAAGACAGATAATAATAGGATGGTGTGGAGTAGTAGCATGGTGCCCCAAACTAAGTAAAAGAGTAGAGAACCCAAATCGCCAATTTTGAATTGATTCTAAGATTGTATTTTTTGCAAAAGAGAAAAAGGACATTGTGAGACATTTAGCAATTTCTGCCTACTTCCTCTAGATATCCCACACTCTCTGGTATGCACAGTGAAGTTTACTCCTCCAAGTGTCATTCTATCAGTCTCTGGATGGAGAACATAGGCTTCTCCACATTATGAAATTTCCCTAAGTATCCCTATGGTTTTGTCTGATTTTAATCTCATAGTGGATAGAGAAGAAGGTCAAAACCAAAGGATTCTAGATAGTTAGGAATTAAAAACATCCATAGCATTCTTAAACCATGTTCTTTATATTTTTTCTTTTTTGACATTCAGTTAAAATTTAATGGAACTCAGTGTTCTGTCATCTCTGAGTATTCTCCAGGCCATGCTGCTAGCCAGGGGCAGCTATTCTTTCCTCCGAGCTGATGTAGCATTTTAAACACCCCTGTGAGTACTCAGAGCACAATATTATCATTATTCACGTTTACATTTCCTCTCACAAAGACATTTTGTTGTTTACTTTCCACATAGCACTCAGAAAACAGGCCAATGATAAACATAGAATGAATGAATGACTGAATGAATGAATAATAAATTTAAATTGTTTTGTTTTCAGACAGGATATCACTATGCAGTTTAGACTGTTCTTTAACTCACTTGTAGCCCAGGCTGGCTTTAATCTTGTGGCGATATTCCTGTCTCAGTCTCCTTTAGCATTAAGGAGAAATATGTATTCATTTCTGCTTTCTTTTAGTTAGTTAAGTTTATTGGTATATTTAGGTCTACATAATGATATCATTCACTATAAGGCATGTGTGCATGTGCATGTGGTAACTTCTTTCTTTTTCTCCCCTCACTCACTCACCCTTCTTTCAGTCCATCTTATGTTCCCTAGTTACAAAACTTTGTTTCCATTTTCCCGCTTTTCTCATCATCACTAATTTTTTCTTTCTTCCTCCTCCCTTCCCAAGTTTCCCTTTCCACCTGAACACTTATGCCTGTTTCACAATATCTGTTTTACATTTTTATCCTTTCCATACTTTTGTTTTTCACGCCAGAAAAACAATGATACATTTAAACATGCATGTCTGGTTCATTTCACTGAAGAGTATGACCTGATGATGTATCCATTTAACCAAGAATTCTGAAGGTTATCCTTCAGAGCAGAGTATTTTAATTATCAGTTGATGGGCATTTCAGCTGTTCCCAGGATTTATTGCCAACTGTGTTATTGAAAACATAGGTGTGCATTATTACTGTTCTATAGTGCTTGGATTCTTTGGGGAAGTCACCAGGAAGGGACATATCTGGCTCAAATGAAACTTCTAGGGTTAGGTTTTGCAGAAGTTCTACACTGATTTCCACTGCAGTTGCTACACAGTCTACAGTCCCAGCAATGGTGGAGAAGGGTTCCTTTGTCCCTAGAATTAGTTATGGACTGCTTTTGTCATATTAGCCATTCTTTCTTGATTGATATGGAATCTCAGGATTGTTTTCATTTATATCTCTTGAATAACCTATGATGTTGAAATTTTTTTCATATATTTATTTGTCATTTCTCCTTCATTAGAGAAATATGTATTCATTTCAGATGTCCTTTTTCTGATGGAATCTCTAAATTTGAGTTTCTGATATTTTGAATTCTGTATATGTTTTTGATAGTTGCTATTATTATTATTATTATTATTATTATTATTATTATTAAAGTTAGTGCAGGGTCTACAGAGTGTACAGGGTCTCACTGTGTAGATCTGACCTATAGCGATTCTCCTACTTTCAGCCTTCCAAGTGCCAAGACTACAGGCAGGTGCCACCATGCCCAGTCTCAATCGCTGTCTCAGCACACCCCGGGGACGGGGGCGGCACAGCATGGCGAGAATTGAACCCAGGCCACTGCGCTCTGGCTAAGCAGGAGCTTTAGTCCTCTGAGCTATCTTTTTGGCACCTGACAGTAATTATTTATCTGGGGAACAGCTGGTAAACATTTCTTCCCCACACTGTGTGTTGTCTCTTCACTCTGTTGGTGATTTCTCTTGCTGTGTCAAATAAGATGAGATCCGAGTTGCTAATTCTTTGTGATAATTCCCAGGTGATTGGGGTTTATGCCAAAAGCATTTACCTCCTTGAAAGTCTTCCAGATTTCTACCTATTCATTTCTCAGAAGATTTAGTATGTCTGTTTTAATATTTAGATTATTGATCCACTTCAAATTCAGTTTAGTGCACAGTTTAAGATAGGGCTCTAATTTTAGTCTTAAGCATGAAAATTCAAAATTTCCAGCACAATTATTAAGTAAAGAGATTGTCTTTCTTCCAGTGAAGGTGTTTGGCACCTTTCTCAAAGATACAGTAGTTAAGTATGTCTGGAGATGTTTCTGCATCTTTTAATCTGTTCCATTGATGTTCATTTAATTTTTTTTT
>NW_004524675.1:1218556-1227818 GCF_000260255.1 Octodon degus | reverse complement strand
ATATATTTCTCTGAACCAGGGATTGAACTCATGCTCTTTAGCACTTATTCTACTGTGCCATTTCCCTGGACTCAATATTTTAGATGCTACTGAGAAAGGTATTATTTTGCTAATTTTTCTCTGAGTGAATTTGTTATTCATGTGTAGGAAGGGTATTGATTTTTGAGTGTTCACTTGGTATTCAGCTATGCTACTGAATTTGGTTATTAAAGCTAGATGTCTTTGGTCAAAATTTTTAGAGTCTTATATATGGAGAATCACTTCATCTGTGAATAATGGTAATTTAAATTATTCTTTACTTATCCTTATTACTTTTATTACTTTTTATTGTCTAATTTCTCTAGCTAAAGTTTCCAGAACTCTGTTGGATAACAGTGATCACAATGGACCATTTTTTCTTGTTTCTGGCTTTATAGTAAAATCTTTCAGTGTTTATCCATTTAGCATGATGTTGATTGTGGATTTCTCATATATGGATATCAGATTAAGATAGATTTCAACTATTCCAATTTTGTTCAGGGTTTTTATCAAGAATCAGTGTTGAACTTTGCAAATATGTCTTTTGCATATACTGAGCTGATTTTATGATCTTTGTCCTGTGTTCTGTTAATGTGTTAGAGTTATTGATTTTCATATGTTGAACCATACCTGTATCCTTGGGATGAATTCTACTGGGTCATGATTGGTAATCTTCTTGATGACTTGCTACATTTGGTTTACCAGTGTCTTTTTTTTTTTTTTTTTTTGCAGAACTGGGGATTGAACTCAGGCCCTTGCACTTGCCAGGGAAGCGCTTATTCCACTGAGCCATCTCCCCAGCCCTACCAGTGTCTTTTTGAGGAGTTTCACATTCATGTTCATTAGGGAAATTGGTCTTCAGTACTATTTCCAAGTTGATTCCTTCTCTATTTAGATGTCAAGGTAATACTTGCTTCCAGGAATGAATTTGGGAGTACGGCTTCTCTTTCAATTTCACTAAAGAGTTTAGGAAGTAGCAGTAATAAGTCTTCTCTAAATTTCGTGTTGAATTTAGTAGAGAATCCATCAGTGCTTGGGCTTTCATTGGTTGAGAGGTTTTAAATTACATCTTTAAATTCATTGATTGATATTGGATTATATAGGAATTTTCTATGTTCTTAATTCATATATATATATATATATATATATATATATATATATATTATTGGAAATCAATGGCAAAGAAACCACAAGAACTGAAACACATGGAAATTAAGTAACATCTTCCCGAATAACCAAAGGGCACAGATGAGGCAAAGAACAAATTAGGCAGTTTCTACAATTAAATGATAATTCCATTATGACATACCAGATCTTTTAGGGCACAATTAAAGCAGTCTATGTGGGCAATTTATAGTAATTAAAACAAATACTAAAATATATTTATATCAATATCAATTTGATATAAATCTATCTATCTATCTATCTATCTATCTATCTATCTATCTATCTATTGACTTCTGTGTTGTTCATTTTCTTAGAATCCAAGATCTCAAAATAAGTATAGATGATTTTATGGAATTCTTCAGGATCTATTGTGACTTCACACTTTTCATTCATAATTGCATGGATTTTAGACTTATTAGACTTTCTTTTTTTGATAAGGTTGGCTAAGGACGTATCTATTTTATTTAATCTTTCAAAAGGCCAGCTTCTCAATTCATTGATTGTAATGCTTCTTTAGTCTCCATTACAAAGCTTTTGTTCTCCGATATTAATAATGTCATCCTCTTACAGCCTTTGGGCTTGACTTGCTCTTCTTTTTTGTAAGCTAAGGTTGATCATTAAAGTTTATTTGCGCTCACTCTGTTTTCCTCATATTTGTTTTATTGTTTTTAACCTTTGTTTCCCTCAATCAGTCTTAATTTCAAATCCACATTGTCTACAAATAAGGATAGCTATCCCTGATTTATCCCAGGATCCTGTTGCATTAAGGGTTGTTTTTTATCCTTTATCTTTCAGCCTATGAATTCTGTTTTCAATTAAATATATCGTCATATGCACCATAATGTTGGTTCTTGATCCGGTCTGCCAGTCTGTGTCTTTTCAATTGCGAATAAGGAATATTAACATTGATGGTTATAACAAATATGTGTTGACATCCTTGTTGTATTATTTTCCTGTTGTCTGTCCTTCTTTCCTCTATTTAATTATTTCCTTTGCCTTCTGGATTCATTCTTTTTAAGTTGATACTATTGCAATCCTTGTTCTCTCTCTAGAAAGTCCTTCAGAATATATTGGTGTGCTGGTTTTGTTGTCATTAATTGCCTCAGGGGTTCTTTGTTATAGAAGTGTCTTATTTCTCCATCTATTTTGAAAGATTGTTTTGGATAGAGGATTTTTCTTTTCTTTTACAGCTTTCAATGCTTCACCGCAAGCTCTCCTTGGTTTCAGGGATTGTGTTGAGAAGTCTGCTGTGATTCCAGTGGGCTTTCCTCTATAAGTTAATTTCTTTTCTCTACTAGCTTTTAATATTATGTTTCTGTGGTAAATTTCTGGAATTTTGACTATTACATACATTCTTGTAGTTTTTATAGTAATTAATTAGAATTCTATATATCTCACTGTATGTCAACTTTTTATTTGCTCATGAAATTTTCTATGATAACATCTGTGAACAAGCTTTTAAAATATTTTGTATCCTAAAAGAAACAAATAAAACTAAAGAAGACTACAAATGCAAAACTCAAATTTCCAAATCTTTACCATAGGATAGCAACAATTAACACATTGCCTAGTGATGCCTTCAAATTAGTTACACAGAGTACCAGGCTTCATCATTTAATTGTCTGAGAAATTTTTGCACAGACATATCTTTACACTGAACTCAGAGATCTATTAGCAGTATTACTATTTTAGTATACAGATAGAGAGAAATTATATTGATATAAATCAATATATACGTAGATATATGGATATCCTTTCACTTTTCCATTTCTTCTTTTTCTTCCATTCCCCCATAGTTTCTCTTTGCTTCTGAAGTTTCTTCCCATTTTACAATATCTATTGTACATTTGGATTTTATTTAGTGTTCATCTTCTCACATAGGAAGATAATGCAATGTTTACATGTATGTGTGTCTGTTTTACTTCATTTATGATATATGAAAAAAATCCCTTCATTTTTTAACATTTCTTGTTTGATGGGCATTGGGTTGTCGCTAAGACAGAGTTATTACAGATTGTGCTGCTATAAATATGGGTGCACAGGTGTCACAGTGGTACAATGTTTTTCATCTTCTGATAAGATACACTGAAGGTGAATAACTGGGTCAAATGGGTCCCCCAATTCTATTCTTTTGAGAAATCGCCACAGTGATTTTCACAGTGGTTATACCAGTCTATACTACCATGAACAAAGGAGAAGAACTCCTTTTTACCCTACAGCAACCATCATTTGTTATTGGTTGATTTCTTGAAAATAGCCATTCTCTCTGGTGTGAGATAAAATCTTAATGTTTTAATTTTCATCCCTCAAATAACCAGTGATGTTGAAGATATTTTCATATGTTTATTTTTTGTTTATATCTCTTCATCTGAGTAGTGTGTATTCATCTCAGATACCCATTTTTCGATTAAGTCTTTAAATTTGAGACTTCTGATTTATTTAGAGCTCTTTTTACATTCTCCATAGCAAACCTTTTCCTGAAGATCATCTGGCAAACATTTTTTCTCACATTGTGAGTTGTTTCTTCACTCTGCTGCTGCTTTCTCTTGCTTTGCAAAAACTTTTTAATAAAATGAGATCCCAGTTGTTAATTCTTTGTAATAGTTTCTGTGTGATGAGTGTTTTATTCATACTGTTTTTGCCTACACCTGTGTCTTTAAGAGTTTTACCTATTCTACTTTCCAGCACATTTAATGTTTCTGTCTTAATATTTAGATCTTTGATCCATTTTGCATTTAGTTTAGGGCATCCTGAAAGATATGGGTCCAATTTTAACCTTCGGCATGTGCAGAGCTATCTTTTCCAGCACGATTCATTAAAGAGGTTGTCCTTCTTCCAGTGTATGTGTTGTACCCTTTTGTCCAACGTAAGGAGGCTGAGTATGTCAAGAGGATTTTTATATCATATGTGCTATCTTCTGCTGTTCCACTGACACCAATTAATCTTATATCATCTTCTTTGCATCATCTATCAGCTGCTGGAATGATTTCTCTGATGTATGTTGAAGGAATCCTTTTTTTCCATGGTTATTATTTCCTCTTATTTTTCCATTTTTGGATTCTGTCCTCACATTGACTCATTCAGCTGTGCATGCTTTCAATTTAATTTTTTTTATAATTTTATTTTTTAAATTTTTTTTATTTATTTGTGTGTGTGTGTGTGTGTGTGTGTGGCCAGCTCAGCCCACCGGGGGGGGGGCTGGCTGGCATGTGGTGCTGGGGGATTGAACTACGTCCCTGAGCTTTGCTAAGCTTGTTCTAAGTAGGTGCTTTAGACCACTGAGCCATCTCACCAGCCCCTCAAATTAATTTTTAATGTCCTGAATATCTGTTTGAATCTATCTATGAATTGAATTTCTGTCCTAAATTGGGTATTTGTGGTTCGTATCATTTTCCTATGCTCCTCTATTTTTTATTTTTTATCTAAATGTGTTCCAGAGTTACTGTAAACATTTTAATTGAGTTCATCATACCTATATTTATCTGAGAAATTATTTCTGAATTGATTTTTTTCGATGTTCTCATTCATTTACTTTGTTTTTATCACTTTGGCGAGGCCGATTGAATGGCTCTCAGATTTTTCAATCTCATTGCTCCCTGGACTTGTCCTTGGTGAACTAGATGTCTAGAGTTGATTCTTGCTTAACTGTCTTCTGTTTTGTTTTTAATCTTGGTTTGATGCTTGTGAATTTCCTGATGAGTAACTTTAATAGTAGTATTTAGAGCCCTTAGGATATGAGTACTTCTTAGAGGTGTCTTCCACGTGTATGGCTTTCAGGTTTTCAGTCCGTTGTGAGATTTTTCCCTTTTGAACTTATTAAAAATGAGAAGTTGCTGCATACTTGGACCAGGCACTTGATTTTTGACACTGGCCTAAAATAATTTTTATGACCCTTAAGTACAATTAATTTTAGTATACCAAGAACTGGTTAGAACAGCAATGTCACTTTGGTTATAGTGGTACAGTCATCAATAACAGCAGCATCAGACACAGGGGAAAATTATCAAATTAAGGTAATGATAAATTTGTCACATTTAGCCATATGAATGAGATTTCTAGTTATATAAGAAAATCTAAAATAAATCAGAATATATTAGGCAGCCCTCAATACAGGAATTTGACCATGAGGGGAGAAAAGTTAAATGTGCTGGGGTAGAAAACATAGATAAATAGTAGAAAAGGAGGATTTTGAATCAAGGGTGGAGGACAAAGAGGGAGTATTCAAACTTTGGGGAACTGGTATGAAGACAGGAAGGAAAGTGAAAAAAGAAATAGAAACAAGTACTGAACAAAATAACTAAAAAACTTAAAACCATTTAACAATGATTTAAAAGTAATAACAAACAATGAAAAATAAAAAAAAAATCAAGAGAGAAACAAACTGGAAAAAAAAGGAGAAATTAAAAAAATGTCCCCTTTAAGTTGTGTTTCTGCTGCCACTGGTAGACGATGTGTGCTGACAGTCTCTAGACTCATGTTGATTAACCCCAGCAAGCCAGCAGGAGCTCCACAGTAGGAAGCGGAATATTCCCAGTAAACCTGAACCCCTGTATCCACTGAGGCTGAACTCAGGCTGTGAGGCTGGAACCAGACTTATGTAACCCTCAGGTGTCTCCTTGTTGCTTGCAGCCTTGACCTTGGTTGGGATCCACTATGTGGAGCTAACAGCTGCTCAGAATCCTGTGCTTGGTTTACTCCTTTCCAAGATGGCTCCCAACAAATCACACTCCTTGCTGGACAACTCAAGAGCTATAGCAGTCTACTGTATCCATCGCACTGCTCCATGGAGCCATTGTCCTTCCCATGCAGTGAGTCTGGACTCAGGAAGAAACTGCCACCTGCCTCTTCTCCTTCTTCATTGAAATCTCTCTTCTTTCTCTCCAGCGGTTTCATTTTTCACTTCACATCCTTCCTGGGTGGTCAGCGAGTCCCAGAGACACACTTTCCCTGCTGTGCATCACTCTGCTATCATCCTGTTTTAGTTCTAAGATACTAATATTCTTCTGGTTTTCATCACTCTTTAGGCCATTCAGGGGTAATTTCTTTAGTATAAACCAGGCCAACATTTAGTATAATTCTCAGGCCAGAATTTCCTGAGGATATTCATTCTGGTTCTGCTTTTTTTTTTTTTTTTCCCTTGCTTCTTAAGAAAGTCTCCCTATGCAGTTTAGGCCAGCCTTGAATTTACTTTGTAGCTCAGGCTCACCAGGAACTCACAACAATCCTCTTGCCTCAACCTTCTGGATGCTAGGATAATAGGTGTGCACCACCAAGCTTAGGTTCATTCTGTCCTTTGATTGATCATCTCTATGGTGCACCATCTTAGCTTGACACAAACCATGCAAGGTAAAAAAATGCATTTAAATTGAAAGTATAGTGCAAATAATCATCACTTTTATAACAAGTATATCTAAATTTGACATTCCTAGTAGTCTCAACAATTAAGGGAATTTATCTCTGTGCTAAAGATGAGGCTGTTACACTTTGGTTATTTGATACACCCAATCATTAACAAATTATGAGACTCAAAGTGAAACTTTTAACACAGTTTTGTGTGGCTTCTAATCCTAATTTCATTCTCACAATTACACATATAAATTTGAATTACATTAATTGATATGTGTAAATGATAAGCTTATACAATATAAACAAAAATAATAAAAGAGGTAAAGTGAAGAGGGTGTTTTAATAATACTTTGGACAATTTGAACATTCAAGGTAGTGTAGAAAACACCACAATATTCAGTTCTACCAAAATAGATTAAAAATTCAAAGGGAATGTAAGATGTTTTGAAATGGCAGATACTTTTTCTACTATGAATTTATGAATTCCTTCCATTTTTTCATTAGGCATAGATTTTATAGAATCTTGTTAGAGGAAAGAAATGTTATAGATCAAGTCCTACTAAAAATCCATAAATACACAAAAGTCAACTTCAATTTGTAAATCGTCTTTTATATATTATGATAAGATTCAAGAGAGATGGAAATATACTGAGATAACATTTGTTTAAGGTCAGACTGATGACAGCTCTCATTGCTCATGATAGAGAAATCTAATTTCACAGCCCATTTCAAAATTATGCTGTTTCAGCAGAGCTTGCAAAGATTTGGGCATGAACACGTAAGCCCCTATTACAAAGCAAGCATGAAATCTGTGATTTCAGAATTCTTTATAGAAAACCTGCACTACTATTTTTATATTTCTTAAATAAGTAGGGTTTTGATGGTGCTGGGTCTTATAAAAGTCATAAGACATTGTAGTTGACCTTTCATTTGTGCAGTGATTAATTTCTGTTACCATAGAGGATGACTATGAATATACTCAGCATTACAATGTTTGTATTACAGTATTGTTATGTATAAAGTTTCATACAGATAAAAATAAAACAATGTATAAGAGTAGGCAAGATCTTTGTTCCACTTACATTTTACTTAAGAACCATGGACAATGAGATGGCAATATTTTATATTCATAAACTGAGAGTCTGAAATATTTATCTTAAATTTATTTTGTTTTATAAATAGATTTATAGGAAATAGTATTATTTTCTTTAAAATACAATGGACAGATTTCCTCAGCTTTGTACAAAAGACAAATTTAAACATAAATTCTTGTCATTGTGCTTTTCACCTACTTGAAAGTGATGAATAATGTATAAAATTCATAACTGCAATGCTTGAATTGTCAGATTTAATTTTTTATCTATTTACTTATAAATAAGAGGAGCAGGAGAGGGGAAATAAGAAGAATAAAGACATGTCATGTACAAGAACCTAATAACCTAATAATGTAAACATTACATGCCATGATACAAACTTAGACAAAGAATAAAAAGCATGAAAAAGGGCCCAGGGAAACTGCTGGGGAGGCATGAGGGACAAGGAAGAGGAAGGATAAACAGAAATACGCAAGAAGTAATACATAGATGCTACCACTCCCAAGATAATAGCAAACTGCATGAATTACAAAACGGACTCTTGAAATTAAAAACAAGAATAACATTAAATCCCACCTTGAGTAGATATAACTTAAAGACTTGCAGTGTAGTAATGTTAATAAGGAGGAAGTGTTATCAATATTCATAGTTTACAAACGACCAAATCAATAAACATTGAAAATGTAAAACTATGACTTAAGTTTTAATGAAGTTGACGTGGAAACTAATTATTAAAACTGAAAGCATCTATAACACCCTGGGTTTGATTCCCAGCAATATTTTAAAAAAAATTACATTAAGGGGCTGGGGATATAGCTCAGCAGCATAAGTACCTCCCTGGCAAACTAATGATCTCCAGTTCAATCCCTTGTAATGCAAAAAGAAAAAAAAATAAAACTTCAGAACTTAGAAAGTATTTATATTGCTGAAGGGATGTAAAATTTGGCTTAATGTTACGTTTTTAATATTGAACACATTTTCTGTTCTTAATTCATTTATGTAACTATATAAACCAATAATTGGATCTTAACTTATTATAAACCTTGAGCTCATTTTATAGAAATATTTTTTTCAAATGATTTAACTAAAGTAGTCTTAAGTATCATTTATAGTTAAGTTTAAAATATTTTTTTGTTTTGTTGTTTTTTGAGGCAAGGTATTGCTATGTAGTTCAGGCAAGCTTGACCATGTTGATCTGCTGCCTCACCCTGTCAAAAGCTGGGATTGCAGGAGCACAGCACCGTGGCTCCATGGTGGTTAATTCTGGAAACGATGTCTAAGTTAAAGGAAATGAGTACAAGTAAAAAATAGTGCAGTGTATAAAATACTACCAATTATAATATTATATACAATCATAAATTATACATATAGATTGGCAATCAAATCTAGTTTGTCATATTTAAAGACATTTCACCAATTAAATGAGACACTGAAGATACAAAGAACTAAAAAGCAGAGAGTACGAAACAGGGAGATAAACTTCTTGAAACATCAGAAGGGGAGAATGGAAAGGTAGAAAGTAAAGGAAGGGAGAAGGAAAACGTGCTCCAAAATTGATTGCGACAATACGTACCTGTCAAGAACGTGAGTGTGTACACCAAAGGAGCTCCAAGCGAAATGAGAGAAAATCTGCCCAA
>NW_004524675.1:1216514-1217786 GCF_000260255.1 Octodon degus | reverse complement strand
TGTGTGGCCAGCTCAGCCCACCAGAGGGCGGGGCTGGCTGGCATGTGGTGCTGGGGGATTGAACCGCGGTCCCTGATGCCTTGCCAAGCTTGTTCCAAGTAGGTGCTTTAGACCACTGAGCCATCTCTCCAGCCCAACACGTGCTTTCAAATGCCCACTTCATGGAGTAGTCGCCTAAAGAGAGTGCCGAGTCCCAACCACTAGACCACCAGGGGAGTGAGTCACCTAAAGAGATGAGTCGATTTATATAGAGACACAGATATACTACAATCACAAATTACATTGGAAATAAATTCCATAAAATATAAATATTCCATATAATTAAAGATTAAGCAATTACTTCTACATGACCCATGTTAGTTCTCTATCATTACAAAAGTTTAAAGGGAGAATTTTTTACTGTGATTTAATTGAACTCAACAGTTTCAGGGATTTCAGTAATGATCAAGTGAACCTATTCTTTTAGGTTTAAGTTTGGCTGCCAAATAACAATGAAAGCCTTTACAGGAGAAGCAGGTCCTACCCCGTGGCCAAAACATGATGTAAAGAGAATGTAGAGGTTGAGTCCTGTAAACTCATTTGTTACATGTCCTGACTAATAAGGATATTTCATTAGATGTTCTCTTAAAAGTTTGTACTACCTTGGGAAGAGGATCAATTTTTGAATGTGTGTATTTGGAGGCAGCATTTATCCAAATCCAGTATATTAAAAATCATTTTGCCCACATATGCTGTGCCAGCTCCACCCCTCAGGGTACAGTGAGACAGCTACTGAGACTGGGCTTGGTGGCACGTGCCTATAGTCCCAGCATTTGGGAGGCTGAAAACAGGAGGACTGCTATGGGTCTAATCTGTGTAGTGAGGCCCTGTACCAAATACATAAATGAAAACATTAAAAAAAATAAAAATAAAAATGAACATTTTAGACAATAAAGAAATTGTAGGGTCAGCCACATAGGTCAGCGGATTAAAGTGCCTGCTTTAAAATAAAATAAAATAAAATAAAATAAGGTGCCTGCTTAGGCAGACACAGGGACTAGAGTTTCATCCCTGGCTTGCCGTGCTGGCCCTGCACCAGAGTGGTGCTGAGACCACGACTGAGACTAGGTATGGTGGTGCGAGCCGGCAACCCCAGCCCTTGGGAGGCTGAAAACAAGAGGACCAGACCACTATGAGTCTGATCTGCCTCTTGAGACCATGTAATATATATCATTAAATAATATATATATAGCATGATATGATATATATATATAGCATGATATGATATATATA
>NW_004524675.1:1214739-1216280 GCF_000260255.1 Octodon degus | reverse complement strand
AAAAAAATTATTAGGTGTTTACTATGTAGCATACATCATTCCAAGTATTTCCAGGTGTTAAATTGTTAATCCTTACTAGTGTCATTTAAGGTAGCAATTTTACTCATTTTCCAGATTACCATTTTTTTTTGTGTGTGTGAGGGTCTACAGGGTTTACAGGGTCTCACTACATAGTGAATCAGACTAGGACTGATCTGCTTTTGTTCAGTCTCCCAAAGAGCTGGGATTACAGGCGTGGGCCACCACCCCCAGTCTCAATCGCCTTCTCAGCGCACCCCGGGATGGGACCTGCACGCAGGCCAGGGATGGAACCCCAGCCACTGCGTCTGCCTAAGCAGGTGCTTTAATCCACTGAGCTATTTGGCCGGCCCTCAGATTACAATTTTTAAAAATATAAAACTGAATAAAATAAATTACATAAAATTTCCTATGTTTATGGAATGAGAAACAGAATTGTGATTTTAATGTAATGCTTCTGTTTCTAGAATCAAATGTCATAACCACCTTCTATTTCACCTTCCTCTGTGAATTATAGTATATCTTGATATGTCAAATGAGGAGCAAATCTTCATGAGGAAAAGGTACACGATGTGCCTTATGGGAGTGGTAAGACTGTGAAAGACCTAGAAGGTATAATTATCACAGGCAAATCAGGCCAAACTCACAGAAATGTCCTCTCCCAAATGATGAGTAGATGTAGTTGAAAGGGAAATCAACGCAAAGTGGCAAGTTTTTAAAAATAGACAGTTACTTGGACAAAAATAAGAAAAGAAATTTCAGAATGGGTAAAAAAATCTGAATTTTTAGTAACTCTCAACTAAAGCTTAAAGTATGCTATATAATATAAAATAATGTTGACTACATTTTGAACAGAGTGACAATTCACAGAATCTTCAAAAACAATGAAAGAAATTTAATGTCATAAATTTTCCTTTAAAAATGTTTGTGCTATGTTTTTAGTAAATTGTGTTTTAATTTTAATTTTATTCAAAAATATTTTAAATTCATCTTGATATTTCTTATTTGACCTATATGTGTCATTATAAATGTTCTACTGAATTTCTCTGACTTTTGGGATCTGGCTACTATTTTTCTGTTACTGATCTCTTGCTTAAGTCCAATAAATTCAGTGAGCAGATGTTATAGAATTCTTAAAATTTAAATATTTTATTATTTTACACACAAGAATGTGTGACCAGGGAGATAGTTCAGTAGAATAAGTATCTGCCTGGCAAGAGTGTAGGGTCCTGAGTTCAAATCCCTGATGTCACAGAAAAACACAAACAAATAGCAAACAATAAAATTAATATACACAAGAATGTGATCTCTGTGAATCTGTATTCCATGTAAGTTGGATAAGAATTTGTATTATGTGGTTGTTAGATAGGCTAATCCACAGATGTCAAGAATACCTGGTTAGTTGATGTTGAGTTGAATTGTGTCTGGGATTGTCTCCCTGGTGAATACATGAATCACTGAAGATTTTAAATAGATCTCTCTCTCTCTCTCTCTCTCTCTCTCTCTCTCTCTCTCTCTCTCTC
>NW_004524675.1:1207223-1214639 GCF_000260255.1 Octodon degus | reverse complement strand
TCTCTCTCTCTCTCTCTCTCTCTCTCTCTCTCTCTCTCTCTCTCTCCATTTTTATTTTTAGTACTGGTTTGTAGTACCTAATTGTTACAGGGAATCGGTATATACACATAATACATTTTAGTTCTTCTTTCCCCCTCCATCCATTCTCCTCTTGTTTTTCTACCATCATGTTAATTTAAATTCCAGGGAAGCAAGATAGATCAGTGGACTAAACACCTATTTAGGGACGCACAGGGACCAGCATTAAATATCAGGAATCACATGGAGCTGGCGCTGGCCCTGGACAGGCTGTGCCAGCCACCCAATGCAGGGTTGGTGGTGCATGCCTGTAATTACAGCACTAGGGAGGCTGAAAGCAGGAGGATCATTATGAGTCTGAGCTGCATAGTGAGACCCTGCACTAGATATACTAAAATATTTACTGTTTGGAATATCTGTGATCCATTTTCACAAAGCCTTGCTCACTTGCAAGCCCTGCTATTCTCTGTACTTCTCTAAATGGCCCCTGATATAGACCTAATAAATAGGTCCAGTTTGGAGAATTTGGAGTCTTAGTCACAAGAGCTTTGACCATCCCATATCCCCATAGAACACATTACTTTTGTCTACTGTGCTATGTCTGTCACTGTGCACTGGTTCATAAGGTTGTGAGACGGGCCAGCTCCCAATGCATCATTATGGTAATGACGTCTCTGTGTTTAAATTTTACTTCTATTTATTTATTTATTTATTTATTTATTTGATACAGGATCTCTCCATGCAGCTCACACTCATAGTGATCCTCCTGTTTCATCCTCCCCAGTGCTGGAATTACAGGCGTGTGCCACCATGCCTGGTTTTGGCAGCCAGCACAGCATACCCATGGGCGTGGTACCAGGGATTGAATCTGGGTCCTTTGACTTGCCAGGCATGTGGTTAGACTGCTCAGCTATCACCCCAGTTTCTTTCTCTAATTCTTTTGTAGAAGAGGAATAGCTGGATCAGACAATTTCCATTTTTTAGGTTTTTTAGGAATCTCCATACTGATTTCCATAGTGGTTGCATGTGTTTACACTGCCATCAAAAAAAAAAAAAAAAAAAAAAAAAAAAAAAAAAAAAGGAAAATTGTTTCTTTTCCCTGGCAATCTCATCAGCATTTGCTACTGGTTCATTTCATGACAGTAGCCATTCTGTCTGGAGTTAAAATGGATCTCACTGCTGTTTAATATTTATTACTTGAATGACCTCTTTTTTAAGCGATATTTTTAAAATTTGGACTATCTCTGTACTTGTAGAACATTGATTCTCAAAGTAATTATTTGTATTGCAGATTGATATCTACAGTATTTATTATGGTTCTATTTTTGTTACTTTGTTCTTTATTGGAAGATAATTTGACATTTCTAGAATACAAGGACAGAATCTAGACTATATACACAAAGTACTTTCAGGTCAAGAAGAGTTGACAAGGTTCTTGGAGGGTTACTGGGGACTGAATCTCTAACCTTTGGAGTGAGATATAGTCTCACCAAGTGTGTTTGTTTGGGATAGAATCTTGCTAAATTTCTCAGTCTGTGCTTGAACTTCCATTTCTCCTCATCTCAGCTTGCAAAAGGCTGGAATTATAGGTGTGCATCACCATGCCCGGCTCCTATGTCTCTTTTTAACTACATAATGAACAATACAGTAAACTTCCTCCATGCCTCATCTTAACACTGTTCTCATCAGAAGTATATTAAGACTAAGATATGAGCAAATTCTTTGAATATTTTTATAATCATCAGTATAATCTTGCATTTTTCTGATTAGGATAGTGCATTTATGTGGAATGCCTCAGATTATAAGTCCTACTCTTTATGGCATATTCCAAATTCTCATCAATCATTTTGGTCTATTGCATTTGTATAAGAGTCTGTGTTTTATGTAAGTCCTTTTCTTTTCACAATCATTTACTTTTCTCATATTTGTTTGAGTAGCTTAATGTCAGTCTTGTTATTTGTATTTTAACCATTGCCTTTCTCTTTCCTTCTGCTACAGAGTATCCAAAGTGGAGAAATAACTTGCCTGAGATATTTTTCCACTTAACATGCATATGAGTTGCTTAGCCTATGAACTGCTAGGACTTTCTGAATTGGGGAATAGCACTCTCATCATTTGAATACCTCATGCATAAGTTATGTACAACATACCACAGATATCAAATTTGTGAACACTAATTTTTGTTGCCTAAATAGAAACAAATGAGTCAAAGAAAAATTATAAAAAAAGAAAATAGCTAATTCAAATTTAAGGTCATTCAAAGAGTCAAGTGGGATATGAGGAAACATACTAATTTATATTCCCTTTTTTCCTACTACAGGAAATATTGACTAAGGAGTGCAGTAAAACACTTATAATTGCAACAAACATTCAGCTCTAGGGAAAATATACAGTCAAGTTAGACTGAGAACACAGATTTTCAGATTGCTAAAATAGGTAATTAACAAAAAGTTTGCAAATACACTTCCTACATTTATTTCAAAGTTTAAAAATAAATAGAAAAATACTGAATAGTGCCACTAGTAATTTAAATTGCTTTATATTTCAATTCAATATTATGAGGTGAGTTGTCTAAGATTTTTTTTCTTGCATCTAAATTTAAGTACCAAGAGGAATGAATAATGCAACATTAAAATTTTGTGCATGAGCAGCAATTTTGAAATACATAAGAATAGGTCCATTTAAATGTGTGAAATATTTGAGTGTAATTTCCAAATTTCTATTTTTGTACAAGCTATTGGAGAAAAAAATACATGCAAATGTCCTAAAACAGAAAATTCTAGATTCTAAGCAATGACAACAGATTACAAAAATCATTTCACATCAATTTTCTTGTTCTCTAGCTCTATGACAGATTAACTAAAGGTTAGATTCAAGATTTTTTACTACATTAAATTACTGAGAAAAATAGGGTACTTTGTTTTATGAAAACCCAAACAGAATTTCAGAACAAGTGATAAGAAAATAGCAAGAGTTAAAGCACTGTGTTGTCTTAAAATAGTTACAAAAGATAAAAAGATTCTCACAAAAACAAATAGATAATAAAACAAGATCTTTTCAATGAAGTAAGATAAACTAGCTGTAAAAGTGAAGAAAATCAACATATCTTAATTACTTTATTCACTTTAATCCAAAATTTATCTAACTTTATTTAATATAGAAATTTCAGCTTTTAAAATACTCTGAAATATGCTTAGTATTTAATACAGTCTTATTGTATAATGCATATGCATAGACAGATACAAGAGTGTATGATTTCCTTAAAAGGAGTTTGAGAATATTCTATTCAAATATATTTTTCCTTTTAAAAAGAGATAAATAAACTTTTAAGCATCAGTAATACAGGGTTTAAAATTATTTATCAAAGCAAGAAGTGAAGAAACAAAGTGAAAAGATATTTTGTACTGCCAAAATTGAATTATGGTCATGTGTAATACTTTTGTCTTTCTATTGCTTTTGAATATTTCTCACATATTTATTGTTTTGTTAGTGAGAATGCTCTTCAGTCAGAAAACCTTATAAGGTTTGGGATAAACATATTAGCCCAACATCCATCTGCGTTTATTTGCACACATTTTTTTCTGCATATTTTAAGGAAGCTATTTTAACTCACTAGAGTAATCTAGGCTTTCATTCCTCTCAGGATTTTATAGAGTTTATTTCATTATTACAAATGTTTCATTGCTTACATTAAAATGTCAAATCTAATTCTTCTGGCTCCAAGGGTACCATGCCTGGTTTTGGTAGTTGCTTCTTTCTCACTTGCTTTGATTTTATCGGCTAGCTTCTTTTAGACAGGGTTCCTTTTTGATGCTGGGTTGTTAAATTGATACAGTGGGAACTAATCTTACTTTAATCCTGTGTCTGAGGTTACATAAGTTTATATTGTATGTTGTAATTCTTTGTTTTCATCTGGTTTGTTCCTAAGGGAAAGTCTTCCCAGATTTTCAGTTCAGATCTGAAACAATCACAGGACTTTTTGTTAATTAAATCCCCAAATCTAATCTTTCATCTCTTCTGTAACGTACTTTAGTTATATTTTCCTCCCTTCTATCCTGTGACCCTAGATTTTGTGGATATTACTGTGAAGCTGTAAAATCTTTGCAGGCTTCTGTTTTTTTTTTCTCATTGTTTCCTGGTGTAACTTTTGCTGAAGTTCTCAGCATTGAATGTTTATGCTAGTCAGCTTTTGTTGTCTTTGTATTGTATTTTTGAAGTACAGCTGCAGACAGCCAATGAACTTGTCCTTGTCATTCTGCTTCTTTGGGCTGTTTCCTCAAGTCTGAATGCCTTGATTGACTTATATGCCTTCTAATATTGCATACAAATTTTGCTTTTCGTTTTGTGTTCTTTGCAATATAAGGCTTGGTGAGCCTCAAGATTTTTCATCATGCTCCGAAGCACAAGTCACATAGAGAGTTGATTTAAAGACACAAAGTATTTGGAAGAAAACTGAATGACAAGGATTTCAGTTATACTTGGTGCTTTATAAGAGTTATATATGGATTACATATGGAATACATCTGGAAGTAAAGGAATTATGAACAAAATACAGAGCTATTTCTAATTAGTGAGTTTAAGGACCAGCACAGGTTCAATGGATTCAAAATTGAGTCGTGATATGACAAGCAGAAATATTAGCATGTATAGCTATACAACTACTAATTCAAAAGACATCATTTGGGCTTTTCCTTTATCTGAACATACTTGTATCTATGTTGGATTTTGTTGTATCTATGTTGGATTGGGCGTTGGTAATAACGCCCAATCATGTTCTTGTCATTTTACCTTGATTTCACTCCATCTTAAGCTTTTCTTCCACTATTACAATTTGTTTTGATCCACTATTTCATTCCAAAAACTAGTTTGTTTTTTTAAATTATATGCAGATGATTTTGTCTTATATATTTTTTGATAATGTTGCTTTAGCATTCTGCATGTGATGCTGTGCTAGATACAATTATCAGTTTCAGTTCTTCACAGTTTACTGTATCTCTACCATTTGTCATAGAAATGGCTTTTTCCTCAGATATAACCAAAGCGTGAGACTTTTAAAGTCTTTCAGCAGTGTGAATTATGTCTTTTCACTATGATATTGTTGTACATGTTGTCAGGAGGATTAGAAATGTGTTCACACAAAGAATCTGTTGACTTGCGTTTCCACCACTGCTGCAGATGAGCATGCCTTGTCTTCGTGGGGATTTCAATTGTAGGAGAGATAAAAAGAGAAGATCAGACCGCGACCTGTGGCCAAAAACTCAATACCAGTATACGTTGCATCAGTGAAATCACTATGGATGATCTGTAAACCCAGATGTAGCACATGATTATTGTTATTTGTTTGCAGTGATTTATTTATTTTTAAAGAGAACAAAAATACTAAAAACAAAAAACTACTAGAAACAATAAAGATTTCGCTAAACAAAATGGCAGGAATTCAACGATTGTTGTTATATTATGTCTTGTCTTCCAATTAGTTGTTCAGATTACCAGATGTAAATATATATGGCCAAGCAAAATAAAAAGAGAAAAAAAAATTAACCGTTAACTGTTTCTTTCAATAGATCAGCAGACGTCAACAATAGAATTATCTAAGCTAGTCTGTGTATAAAAAGGGCAGGTCTTTCCCTTTCACATTCTCTATTTTGCCTTTCAGATTTTACTTACTCTTTTAGGTTCGTACATTAGGGAGACAATACAATGTTTACACATGTGGTCCGGTTTATTTCACTTGAGAGTTTGGTCTTTAGATACATCTACTTACTTATAAAAGCCTCGAGTATATGTGCACCCGTATTTATAGTGGCTCAATTAGCTATAGCTAAATCTTGGAAATAAACCAAATGCCCATCATCCGATGAATGAATAAAAAATATGTGATATTTATGTGCAATGTAGTATTACTCAGCTATAAAAAGGATAAATTTTTTTCTTTTTTGTTCCTGAGTATGTATTGTACGTGTGTGTGTGTGTGTTCACATGTGTGTGTAAGGGTGGTTAATTTTAAGTAAGAACTGATGCCTAGTGATGATATATAGGCAATCACTCTTCCTATCATTTGTAATTACAGTATAAAGAAATTATGCATAAATGGGCTATTGCCTGTGATAATTGACATTCTTATGTATTTGTATTAGCTGTATTTCTTTGGTCCTTGTTTCTTTGTACGAAGTGCTTCTCTCTGAGTAGTTATATATGCTTTTTTCTACTTCTTCCTCAATTTAATTGGGAAAATAAATAATGCCCAAATTATGACTTTATTTGACTTCCTCCCACATTCATGAGAAGTATTTCTTCTCTGTAGAACTATGGTTTAGGTTTATGATTTTAGGCGACATTGACCATCTTCAGTTAATGAACTTGAAATAAATTCTTCAACTTCTGGCTGTTAATGTACTTTACATAGTTTGCTCATTTGAATTTAAAATTTGTCTATGGAGACCCATTGTTTTCTTAGAAATAGTCAGTTGAGGGGTTTTGATTATTGAATTTACAAAGTGTTTTCTCTTCTCTTTTTTATGTTAGAACTTACTCCCACTCATTAACTCATTTTTTAAAATATATTTGGTACAGGGTTTATGGGGTGTTCAAGGTCTTACTATATAGATCGCAGTCTCAGTATACCCTGGGGGCAGGGTCAGCATAGCACGCCGGAGATTGAACCTTAGCCCCTGCACTCTGCTAGTCAGGAACTTTAGTCCCCTGAGCTATCTGATAGGCCCTCACTCATTAACTCAAAAGAGAACAATAACTTAGTACATTTTTTTTTAATTGCTTACCACTGGAGCAGGGTACCCTGGGTGAAATGGATTTTTACTGAAAAAATGAATGTACCTATTGATTGTAAATATTTACTGCCTTGAAAATACTTCCTTAGCCTCTTCATTGTTTGCTTTTGTTTTATGTTGCTAAGGCTTTCTTTATGACTAAGGATATTCTTGTCAGTTTTCCTTACATTTAAGAATCGACAAATAACAACAATTTGACTTACTCTAAAAAGATGGGAAGAAAAAATTCCTCTTAAAAAGCTTCACTTATTCTCATATTCTGTTGCTATTTTATCCTTCAAGCTGCTTCACTGAAAATATGAATATATAAACAAATTTCCAGAATTATTTCACATGGCAAATAGGAGAAGATTATGGGGTGATCCATCCAGAAGTGCTCATTCTGTGGTAGTCTTAGAAAATTATTTCAGATGATTGTTCCTCTTTGTAATTTGTCTTTGTTGTTGAAGATTTTCTAGTCTTCGTGTTCATTTAGCTCCTCATTGTAAAGCTGTCATTGTACTTTATTTTGAAATTTTGTTCATTCCTTCTCACTTTCAATATTTTGGCAAGGAAGCTAGCATTTTAATCATATATTTAATCCCAAAATTATTTCCTTAAGAATAATATA
>NW_004524675.1:1202113-1206896 GCF_000260255.1 Octodon degus | reverse complement strand
TTTCCTTCCTATGTTTCTGCATTTGATTCTTTACTGCAGATGTTATTAATGCAGGGATTTCTTTTTTATTTCCAATCTGAGTTCCTCTATACCTTTCTGCAGCTGTTTCTTTATTTCAGACGTCGTTGATTCATTGCTTTCAGTTGTGTGATTCCCAATTTTTTCTGTGTTAGTGTCCTCTGCACTTGTTATGGGTGGGCTTGGGTCCTGCGATTGCATTTTGTTCCTTCTCGTCATTTTGAGGGCGTAAATTTATTTCTCAAGGATATTCCTTAATAGACTTGACAACCTTTAACAGAAGAACAAATATACACTTCATTAGTTGATTGTCATAGGAAATAACGAAAATTCTTCTAGTCCACAAATATTTACTTAGCAGCTGCTGTTGCTAGGCATTGTGCTAGCTTCACTCAAAGAATAAGCAAGAAAAGTGTGGGATTGTGTTTCTGCCCGGACAGACATGCAATATGCTATGCCCTGTGGCATCTTAAGGGAGGGGAAGTACTGTGATCTGGAGAAGCTCGTGAAGGTGCAGCCAGTGAAAGGACAGTGTAGAAGATTTTCCAGAAAGGAGCTGTAAACAATGGAGTCGACTGGAAAGCAAGCACAAAGCCGCTAAAGATATGGAGAACATTTAATAAGATTATTTCATATATTAGAATATGGCAAAAAGCAGTCTGATAAGAGAAAAAGGATAAAGAAAATCCTACAAATGATCACTACCTCCTGATGACTTTCAATTGACCCAATGAGGAATCACTGAAAGATTTTATGAAGCAAAAGAGAATGGTTATGTTTTAATTTTAAAGATCATCCTGGCTTCTCTGTGAAGCTCCCTGGATTAAAGGGAAGAAATACCTGAGATATTGGAATTATTTAGGAAATATTTAAATTAAACCATTAAATTAAATCAGTAGCCTAAGATTTTAGAGAACATAGATTGAGTCCCAAAAAATGAAGCCGTATAATTTCTTGATACAGATTATGATGGAAATAGCTAGTTTAAATTATGATGATGGAAAATGGAACTCAATTATAGGAGTAATTTTGAAGAGAGAAAATTGTATTCACTTTTGTAATTGTGATTCATGCAGTTTGTACAATTTTCAAGTGGATATGGAAAAAGGAAAAAAAAAACAGATTTGGTTGTGTGGAAAGCAGTTCTGAAACATACATGTTTGATTTGAACTAATCAGGGTGTTGTTGAAGCTGCCGTTGTTAAGGATGAGTAGATACAGAAAGCATAAGATCATAACAGTTCTTGGAAAGAGCTGTAAGGATCAGTCTGTAGCACATGCCTTGAGGTGGTAGACCACTGTGAAGCACACTGAAAAAGAAGAAACTAAAAAGTGGTTTGGCAAACCGGAATTGTAAAATAAATGATATCCATGAATACAAAGTTTTGAAGAAGAAATGATGCCGTATTAGATGTTGACATGATAAAGAGTATCAGTGAGAACAGTCTTTTGCATGAAAACATCAAAAGGCTGCTTATTGTCTCTAAGCAATTTCACTGTAACAATGTAAAGGAGACACTAATGAGTTAAGAAATGAGAGTTAGGTGAAGAAATTGCAAATACACACTATTCAGTGTGTACTATTCAGTGTACACATATTATGACTATGCAGTTGTTGGCAGCAGAAGAGTTTTTTCACTGAAAACTCGTGTGAATATCTTAGCCCAAAAATGTTATAGTATTAAGAGATGGAGTGCAAGAGAGACAGCTCTCATTAGGTCTTCATGAATGGTAGTAGTGATCTTATGAAAATATTCCCTACACCTGGAACTCTCTAACTCTCTTTTGTATTTTTAATACAGTGAGAAGGTTTAGTCTATAACCTTAAAATACCCTTATCTATACCTGTCTGATCTTGGCACCCTGATAGACATAGTATAACACACTTTATTGTTTATAAGCCTAGAGAAGAAAAAAGAGATAATGTCTAATAAAGAGTGTCTCAGGAAGTTCAAGTCATAGTTACCACCTTAAAAAAAAAATCCAAATGACCAAAATACAAATTTAGGAAATGCAAAACATTTAAAAACACACAATTCACTGTATAATTAAATAGGTAGCTTTACTTACACTGTTGCAATAGAGGCTCTGTTCACTTAAGAACTATCTCAAAGGGAGAAAGGATGGTTACTGCTTTCTAGACAGGAAAAAAAGGGGAGACATCTGTGATGATTAATTATATGTATCAATTTGGCCATGCTATGGTTCCCAAATGTTTGGTCAAATGCATTCTTACAAACATATTTTAAAAATATCTTTTACCTTTTAAATTAATAGTCTTTTAAAAAAAAGTACTAATCTTCACATGGGCTTCAGCCAAACAGTCAACTATAGCAGTCTCCCCTTATTCAGAGGTTGTACATTCCAAGACATTCAGGATGCCTGATATGATACCTTGAAAAATCAAATATATCTTTAAAAAAAGAATGAAGGTCTACTAGTCTTACCTCCATCACACAATAAGCCAACAAAAATAACTTTATTGCAAAAGGTCAAGTCACAGAAATATAGAGGCTGCTACAGTTTGCATGAGTAAAATTCAGAGAAGGTGTTAATGACTGGTAGCATCATCAATTTTGCATTAGGTCTCAGGTTCAATAACAAAAGCTCGCTTGGTGACATAATTTTTAAGAAAGAAGAATATGATATCAGGTGCAAGTTAATTGATTTAAACTTTAAACAAAATGAGAACCATAGAGATCAGCACTACAAAGCTGATTATATTAAATAATGAATCACAGAACTGAATAGCTGGGCACTTTTCCCTTATCTGTAGGTGTCTGTCTCAGATAGGGAGTTGTTATGCTGAAGAAGGTGATAATTACATGAAATAATTATTAGACTAGTTTCTGCACTCATATTTAGAAAAGAAAGAATTTGAAGAATTAGTGATTCTTCAACCTAAAACTTATTAACCTAAATGGAAAAACTATAAAGACATAACAAATATTTTATAAGTAATAGGAAGGATGAAATAACTGTTCTGTAGAGCATTAACATGTCTATAGCAACAGTAACATAAAGTAATAATTATCTACATTTACCTTTAAAATATTACACATTCTAACTAAAACATCTTTTTTTTTTTTTTTCGGAACTGTAGATTGAACTCAGGCCCTTGCGCTTGACAGAGAAGCACTTATTCCACTGAGCCATCTCCCTAGCCCCATAACTAAAACATCTTAAAGGGGTCAGAACCATTAATGTTATCAATATCAGAAAAATAAAATACTAAATGCAGTCCATATCCTTTATCTTCTCATCCTTAATGGACATGACACTATTTTTAAGTAGAAGTTTTATTTTTTTTATTAATGAAAGTTTAAGAATAGGCACCACAAGTCATACCAGCCCTACCTCCAGGGCATGCTGAGAGGGCAACTGAGACTTGGGCATGGTGGTGAGCTCCTGTAATCCCAGCGCTTGGGAGGCTGAAAACAGGAGGATCATTATGAGTACAATCTGTGTAGTGAGACCCTGTAAGCCTTGTATTAAATCCATAAAAAGAAGTTTGAAAACAATAAATATAGGGCTGGCCTAATAACTCAGTGGACTAAAGCACCTGCTTAGGCAGAGCACAGTGGCCGGGATTCGATTCCCAGAATGCTGGCCTCACCCACAGAGATTGAGATTGGGTGTGGTGGTGCATGCCTGTAATCCCAGTACTTGGAAGGTGGAAAACAGGAAAATCACTGAGTCTGATCTACACAGTGAGACCCTGTAGACCCTGTCCTAAATAGAGAAAACACTACTGCTAGTAATAATAATAAATATAAACACATCATTGAATATTGGAAATGGCACAAAACCCTCCAGATCTGAAGATAAAATAACTTATTTGATTTTTAAATTTATTTATTTATTTATTTATTTATTTATTTATTTATTTGTTTGGTACAGAGTCTTGCTATGCAGCTTGGAATTCTAGTGATCCTCCTGCTGTAGCCTCCCCAGTGCTGGAATTACAGGAAACCATGCCTGGTTTCAGTGGCTGGCTCAGTACAGGGCCTGTACTGTGGTATGGGGGATCAAACCCAGTCCTTGGGCTTGTCATACAGGCGCTTAGACCGCCAAGCTATCTCCCCTGCCCAAAATAATTTATTTGAAATGTAGTAAGATCACTGTTGAAATCCAAGAAATTGTCTTAATTGATTAAAAGTTCTGTCAGTTTTAGCATTTTCACATTCTGGAAAGAGTACACTAAAGAAATTATAAGAGATAGAATAAGCTTGTATCTAACCGGTTTACAAAGAAAAATTTCTAAATAATAATTATATCATTAAATCTTTGGGATGATAGTCCTTAGTAAAAGGCACCAATATAAAGAAATCTTGTTAGTTTGTATCTCCAGTAATATTTTAAAATGAAACACTAGGATCTGAAAACATTAGGTTATTTTCATAGAGAAGTATGTACAATTTGGAGGCAAAAAAATTCTCTGTGCTTTGTCTTCTTCCAAATAAAATGTTAACACCATCTATTTTTCTTTGCTGTAGTTGCTGGTTCACTAAAGAGAACAACAGGTTTGGATGTCTAACATTCTCATATGTTTTTAATTCTTCTAGTCAATAAATTTAAATGATTTCAACAGTGTGTGCACATAAGGGCTCCAGGTAATCATTCTAATGGAAGAATAATGTATCCAAACTTGAGATGAAGATTCTTTCCTTTGCCTGCTGCATCTGAGCAGGAAGTGTATGGAATGATAGTAATTTACACCCAGAAAAAAGGACCAAGGACCAACAATTTGTGATAAGAAATATATA
>NW_004524675.1:1196502-1202013 GCF_000260255.1 Octodon degus | reverse complement strand
AACATTTCTAATTATGGCTCTATTATGAAATTGAAAGATGGATGTTTTTGTTGCTAATTTATCTGATATATTCTGAAATTTTGTATTTTTGAGAGAAGGATTTCATTATGTGTTTTGGGCTGGCCTAGAACTCACTGAGAGCTCGGGCTGGTCTCCAAATGGCAGTGGTCCTCCAGTCACAGCTCTTGAGTATGGGGATTCCAGATGTGTACCACCATGTGTAGCCCTCTCGATGTTAATTAGCTTTTATTTCATATGACTACTCTACTTGTGTTATTTTTAATTACTATTTTCAGAGATTTCAGTTTGAAAGGAAACTTATCTACAAGATTTTTTTTGTATAAATGTTAAACACTTTCTTACTCTTTCATTTTTCTCCTCTGGTGGTAGCTCAGAGCAGGACTGTATATATTTCTATTTCATATCTTATCATTGTGAATTATATGTTCTCTAAAACTATAATTTCCTTCTCTATTATTACTTAAATTAATATAATGCTTTTTCTTTGAAATTCTAGTTACAACAGATGGTTAATTTTTCAATTTGAGGGCCTCAAGTCTACAGAACAGTGCATTGGCAAACTTCAGAATTGTAGTTATTGAACAGTTGAACCAATTCAACAAATTGCTGAACCCCAGTATTTGCATATGTTGAAAATTCTCAGAAGTGCATATCAGATGAAAAATGAAGGTTATGTGTAGCTATAAAATAAATCATCAATCTCTAATGTATATTTATTCTGCAAGAACACAACTGAATTTGAAAATAATCTTCTGGAATCAGTTTATCTGTTAATAAATATATTCTGCACTGTTTAAAACAATGAATAAATATAAATGATGTACTCTGAGTCACTCATGAAAATACAGTTCTTTAATTATATTCTTACAATTTCTTTTTTATCTTTTATTCATTTTAATGAGAAAAAAGATAAAATAGCAATGAAACAGTTTCAAAACAGGTTTGTAAGACAGTTTAAAACAAGAAGTGTAACCTATAAAGACCTATGAAACAAGAAGTGTAACTTTTATATCTGATAAGGTCAGTCAAATCCGCTCAGGATTTAGCTTGAAACCATGTATAGCACCTTGTAGATCTTTTGTCAGTGTCATCCATCTGAATGAGTCATGGCCATTGCTTGACCAATTTGCACTCTGTGAAAGTCTGAGAGAACTTTTTCTCTCTACGTGACGTTCCTTAGGTACATTATACATCATTGATCACTTTCCTATGTGACCCCATAATTTCTTTGATCAGAAATTTGGGACACCACTGAGTTCCAGGATATCACAGCAGAGGTTCTCTTATGTTCTGAGTCCTCAGTGACCTTCAAGGGCTATTTTTTTTTCCCTTAGGCTTTCATGCACACTGATTTTATATTAGGTTTAAAGTTTGCGGCAAAATTGTTGTTTTTATGTAATCTACTAAATTTAAATAATTAAAATAATACTAAATGCATTTAAATGATAAAATTACCACTAACTACTTAGTATCCTGCATTGTAAGATATTAAATTTATATTTCTGAGACAAATACATAGGAAGTTTGGTGCATTTATTATTATTTTTTAATCTTTTATTAATTTATTTGGTACAGGGTCCCACTACACACCTCAGACTCACAGTGATCCTCCTGTCTCAGCAGCAAGTGTGTGCCACTTTCCTGGTTCTGGGGCTGGCACAGTATGGAGTACCAAGTATCGAACCCACGTCACTGCGCTCACCAGGAAGAGGCTTAAACCACTAGCTGTCTTCACAACCCTGGTGCATTTCAATATATGTAATGAAAGTATATGTACGATATGATACATATATATGCAATACATGTATGATATGATTGCCTTCATATCACTCTAAAATTTCATCCAAATTCATTAAAGTAAGTGAGATATGACTGGAAATGTGAGAAAACTAGATTTTTAGTGTTTGAAGAGTGACATGAATAGAGAAATATTTTACACTTTTCTAAAGATAACAAGACAACCAGAAGTATTTAATTGCTATCAGTCTGCGATATAGTGACAAGTATGGAAGATAATATAATATTTAGTATATTGAACACAATTCAGTTGATGAATTATTTCAAAACACCTTTTCATACTTCATTTCAGTTGATGGGACTAGGACTAGTTAATCAAATGTGCTTTTTCAAGTAAAATCTTGCTGGGTGAGTGATTGTACTGATACCATTACGCTTGTCTAAAAATAAAGAATTGCTCAAGTAAGATGATTGCTTCACAGTCCACCAGGAAGACCTTTGGGAAGGAAAAAATAAAAGAAGAGTTGATACATGGCATGTGTACAATTATTAGGAATGCACAATGTTTTCAATGCTGAGAAGAAGCCCTTTTGTGACATTACTTTCATTTTACCCCTCCATTTTTCTTTGATACCTTCTGTCTTCTCAAGTAATACCTAGGTTGTGTAATATCTAGGACCAATAAAAAAGTAGAACTTAGATTTTGAATAATTGTTGAATAGTGAAGAAATAAAGCTTGTAGAAGAAATATAGAAGCAAAAAATACAGAAGGAAACTCACATTTTTAATTATTTTCCTTGGAAGGAAGTATAGCTTCTGTTATAAATGATCATCTTAAAGAGCTACTCAGCTATCAGAAAGCAACACAAGTCTGCGATCACTGATATGTTAGTTTCTAATAAGTTCTGTGTTTTTCCCCCACTATATTTTTGCTGTTAGTAGGATGGTTAAAAATATCTTAAAATACACACACAATAAAAGAGAACTTTTGCAACTCCTGTAAGTGTTTAACTTCTGAATCACTCATTTAATTTAAAAATATTCCATAACACTTAAGTTATATATTTTTATTTCTCACGCTATTTTTATAATAGTCTAAGCCTATTGGTTCCTTAGCTTGTTAGGCTCTTCCTTTTGCTCAAAACTCATCTCTGTTTATCAATAAAACTTTGAAAAAAAAAGAATTGACTTCAATTCATTTAACCATTTTTCAAAACAAAACAAAACAAAACAAAACAAAACAAAAAAAAAACTCATCCTCTTGGGCATTAATACATGGCTCTTATTTTTGCTTAGGAAGAGATTACAAGGGCAGTCAGATATCTCAGCGACTAAAGTGCCTGCCTAGGAAGATGCATTGACCAGGGGTTCATACCTGGCATGCTGTGCTGGCCCTCCCTGGGATGCACTGAGATGGCAATTGAGACTGGGCATGATGGTGGGGACCTGTAATCCTAACACTTGGGATTACACCTGAAAACAGGAGGATCACTATAGTCTGATCTGTGTAGCGAGACCCTGTATATTCTGTACTAAAAAATACAAAAAAGAAGAAAAAAAGTGATTATGGCAAATGGCTTTTAAAAGCTGAAGTAGATATTTCTATTCCTAATATTTCAATTTCTGATAGGTCTTTTTAACAAGGCTCATTATACCAGGTTCCATGTAAATATTGTCATATTAAGATTGCCAAGTCAAATGAATTTTATGTATTTCTGTTGCCTGATGCTTCAAAATGTAGGCAGAAGTGCCATTTTATTATGTTGACATAGTGATGGAAAATAAGGGAACTTCAAAACTTTAGGCCAATAGCTCTTGAAATAGTATACCAAAAGTTTCAATGAATATCAACTTGGTAGTTTAAAATAATTAAAGTAGGGCTGGGGAAATGGCTCAGTAAAATAAGCACTTCCCTGGCAAGTGCAAGACCTGAGTTCAATGCCTGGTTAGGCAAAAATAAAAATAAATAAAAATGATAACAATAATAATATTAATAATAATAATACAGTTAAGTGATTTAAATGATGAGTAATGGCTCTGCAGTGTTACATATGGTTAAAATTATGTTTGGTTTACTTAAAAACTAAGACATTGGGCAAATAGCTTATTCTTTTTATTGTTTTAGTTATTTTAATTTTATTTTGAAGAGTTGAAAACAAAAGCAGGAACAAAAATCAGAAACAAAGACTAAAACAGGGTAACATACAACAATACATATGTAACAGATTTTCAAACAAGAGCAGCTGATTAACAATGGTTGATATATTATCTATTTTATCATCAAATGTGTTGCTCTGATTATCAGATATAGTTATGTAAGATTGAACATATGATTGAATGTTGTTTGCTTTTAAGACAATTACAAATATTTAAGGTTTCTTGAACGCTTATCTTTTCCAAGCATAATCATCTTCTCTAGCTGCAAATTCAAAGTGATTGTGAAATGGTATATTTTTTACCTTTATAGACTTGCTCCAGTTGGAATTTTACATGTAAATCTGGTACCACAATTTACATTCCTTCAATAATATGTTTTGTAAGACATCAAGAAATATTATTGAAATTATTATTACATAATTTCTTGCCATTTTTCAAAGTTTGCTATCTATGAATTTATATTTCACAATTTCTGCATCTGGTTTAGCAACCCAATGAAAGCAAAATATATGTTTTTAAATTGAATGAGCCAGGTTCTAATATACTGTACTAAATTTAAAAACATCATATAATATTTGCTGAATGGTATTTGAAACCAATTAAGTAGTTTGTACAGTATTAAATATATGTCATATTCTGGACTTAATTTGGTTAAAATTGGAAAGAAAGGACAAGGATTAATGGGGCCAGGTTGCATAACTGGTGTGAAAGAAAATGATACAACCCTTCCATCTGTTTTGACTGAAGTATCTAAAAGATTATAATGGCACAAAAATGATATTGTGAAGATTTGCCAATACTCATAGTAAAAATTCAGCATTAATCCTATGATATGATAAAATTGAGTGTCTTCTTTCTCGGTTAAAATAAATTTTGACTTGAAAATATCTTCTTCCCAGTATCAATTTAGTTTTCAATATTTTGCCTAAAGTGGAAACATCAAATTGTAACCAGTCAATGAATTCAAATTTTCCAGTTTACTCAATAATGAAGACAAAAAGGAAAACACTTCCTGCCAAGTGTGGTGATGCACTCTTGTAACCCAGGTGCTTGGGAAGCTGAGACAGGAGGATTGAGAGTTCAAGGTCCACATGTGTGAAAGATATCGTGGATATCATTTTTAGGGATTGGTGGTTATTAGAGGTTGAGGTTGATGTATCACATATCTATGGCTTTATTCAGCTTGGGGAAAAATGTGTGACATTTGAATGACTTGCAATATCATTCATATTTTAGAGATGCTTCTCTCCATATATTTTCTTTAACTTACAATTATAAAAGACTTTAGAAGCTTTTTCAAATAGAAACTTAGACTAAACCATTTCTTTGTCATGACACAATGATGATAAAAATAACTGTTCATTTATAACCTTCAAACACAGTTCATTCTTTTATTTTTACTTTTTAAAATTAGAATATATTTTAATAATAGGCATAAAGAATTATATACTTCGGGCTGGTGAGATGGCTCAGTGGTCTAAAGCATGTAATTAGGGGCCGGGGAGATGGCTCAGTAGGATAAGCGCTTCACTGGCACACGCAAGGATCTGAGGTCCATCCTCAGTTCCACAAAAAAAAAAAAAAAAAAAAAAAAAA
>NW_004524675.1:1159754-1182692 GCF_000260255.1 Octodon degus | reverse complement strand
TGTGTGTGTGTGTGTGTGTGTGTGTTAAAAGTCAGACTGATAGGTCAAAGAACTAATCAACTAATCAGAACTAATAGGCCGAAAGGAAAGAACAACTGGTTTGGGGGAAAAGGATAAAGGAAAGGAAATAAAATAAAATACATACATATATACAAAATAGCTAAGATGGTTGTACTACTAATTTCTATTGGTTTATTGAAAGGCGAAGTTAATGTCTAATTGTTTGATCAATTTTTCAAGACTATATCTGGTAATCTCAGCAACTACTTTGAGGATAACAATGCGTAATGCAAAAAATTCGTTTTTTTTGTATCTTGTTTTGAAATTCTGCCATTTTCACTGTTTTTTTAAAATTCTCTTTAAAGTAAATCATTGTTCTCAATGAATTAAAATACCTTGTTTTCTCTTCTTTTGGTCATTTGTTATATATCTAGAGAGAGAAAAAAAAACCTAACCTGAAAGATACCTGGTACTAATTTTTAGGAACAACAGAGGTTAAGAGAAGAAAAAATACATTGAGGGAAAGAAAGTTTCTGTCTGAGAGAGGAACAGAAGGGGACCTGAGTGGGCTGCCAGAAATCTGTCTTTTCTAGGGATTCTTTAGAACAAAACTTGGAGGTGAGGCAGGTCCAAAGTAGAAAGCATGGGAACTCTCTAGGTGGTGAGGCAAACCTATAGTCCACCAATAAGATTACAAGCACAATTGCTCGGGTAAAATTGTTTAAATCAGGATCAAAATGGGAGGGGAATCACAGAGCAAGTGGACATGAATATAGAACATAGACTTTTCATGGAGAATATAGGGTTAGTGATTTGGCTTTCTCAAGGTGACTGAGACCTATTTAGAATACCAACCCCTGATATTTATCCTCAGGGAGGTATACATTTCTTTAATCTTTTGTTTTAAGGTCTGGCTCACAGCGGGAGTATCTCTCCCACAGTTACAAGGTATCTTGTTTTCTATACTGGCTCCTTCTTAAGGTCTAGATATATTTCTACCTAGCTCAGCTACCTACAACAATCCCTCCTCTGAAGAAGTAACTTGAACTACTGTAAGGGAATCATGGGTAATGACCACTCTGGCTTCTTTAGGCTGAACAGTATTTAAATTGTAGTTAGATACACTCTCCAAAGGTTCTATCTAAAGCCCTTCAATAGACACCTGGCACTTTCATCTTGGATTACGGATAGCTCTAATTCTCCAGCATACAAAGCCAAAGAAACAGTTAAGCATGCATGGGCCAAAACATATCAGCTAGATAATTATGAATACAGTTAGTGGGTTTTGTCAACAGGAGACAGTAATAACTTTTTATAAAGAGAATAAAGGTAAGGTCCAGGGAAATTTTGAGTCTGACATGTTATTGATCTGTTATTTAATATCTTGAATAGCTATTGAGACATTAGCAGAAGTTTTTATAACTGCAGAAGTACCCACCCCCATGCTGTGGTCAGGCTGTCTAATTCTATTTTAATTGGGGACAGACTATTTTATTAATTTTACTTTTTCATTCGGAGAAAGAGACACGCTACAGTCACTTTAAGGCTTGCTGAGGATAGTTAGTTAAGGCGTCAGTATATTGCCTGATATCTATTTTCTAGGCAACAGCTGGTAGATCCTGTAAGGGAATCTAAAAGTAACACAGCATATTTGTTACTGGTTTTGTCTGTATGATTTCCTGGATTCTGGCATCCTCTAGGCAAGAGCAAAGTTCTTGAGAAATTACAGCATGTATAATCAATGTATGACCATTAGAGCTGACAGGTAAGTTTAGATACTACTTTTAACAGATAGAAATTAAGACACACTGGCTCATAGACCCCCCTTTATTGTTGGAGTTTGACATTTTCTAATGAGTCCCTTTAGCTTTAGTTATAATTATCTCTAAATTTTGATGACTTATGAAAACCAGATTAATACCTTTTTTTCTTTTTACTGTCAGTGAATTTAAGTAATGTAAGTAAAGACAGTTTAGCAGATTTTCCTAGTTACATCTTGTAAGAAAACAGTGCCATTAAGTATTTTATTTTGTACTTAGAAGGTTTTGAACTCAAAACTTATTGACTTTGTTTTTAAACTTGAGATTTAGAAATTTGTAGCATATTTTCAGTAAGAAAATAGGGGAGTGTTTTGTGTTTTAATTTGAAAATACTTGTAAATACTGACGGAGATGATGACATGTTAACTTCTACCAATGTGTATATTGAGTAGAGATGGGGAGATATACACAAAGATTGGACATGGTAGTCCATAATCATTTTACTAATTAAGGCACACTTAACATAATTATTACAAAGCATTAGGAAAGATTATGCAACACTATTTCGAGATATGGATTATGAAATGTCATGCCTGTATTTACTATCAGAATGTAATACCAGAGGATTACATTAGAAATAAATCAAATGAACTCATACATTGTGATCATGTTGTACATAGCATTTCATCATATTTAACCAGTGTCCGATTTAGTGTTTCTGACATGGCCCCTGGCTGGCAGCCTGGGGTCCTACTGAGGGCTTTTTCCTTTTAACACTGAGGCTCTGAGTTTCATGTCCTGAGGATAAAGCCTGGCTCCATCTACAGGCCCAAAGCTGTGGAAGAGCATGTAGCCAGTGTTTTTGACTTTTCTACCCTCACAGATTCTGCCTGTCCTTGGGAACCTGTTTTGACCAATGAAACACTCTTACTTTTATGTACATGAGCAACAATATGTGTTATGTTTGTAAAAAGCAGATTGAGCATGATTTTGATTAGTTGGCAGCCCAAATATATATTGCAGAATTTAGAGAGTATAAAACAATTCCAGGGTGAGAGAGCTGGGATTTTAGGTATAACTAAAAGAAATGAGTATAGAGAAAGTTATCCCATTTACAGCTTAAACAAGATATTTTTAGTGACTTTTTACTGAAATACAATGACTAGAAGGAAGGCCAGGGTTGGAAACGGGAAAAAAGGCTGTGACAATGTCCAGCAATATATTTTTAAAAAAATTTATTTTCTCTCTTTTTCTATAGCCATGATTTTTCAAGGCTCCTCCATGGAGATGACAGGTAGCGATGACACGCAGGGATAAATTTCTAGTGGACTCAGTAAATATAGACATATACATTTACATATACATACACAGCTTTTAATATAAGAGAAACCATGAAGTACCTAACCTTGTGTGTCTGAGTTTTTTTCATTTAACATTGTGATCCTAAGGTGAATCCATTTTCCTGCAAATGACTTCAGTTTATCCTCCCTATGGAGAGTACTACTCCACCGAGCATAGTGCCACATTTTCTTCATGCATTTATCTGCTGACAGACAGGTACCCTGTTCCCAGGGTTGAGCTATTATGAATCATACTGATATAAACATGACTGCATACACCCTTGTGATGTGAAGTGTTCAGCTCTTTGGGGAAAATATTTAGAAGGGGAAAAGCTGGATCAAATAAAATTTCTATTTTTAATTTTTGAGGAATCTCAATACTGATTTCTAGATACTGTATCAGTTTACAGTCCCAACAAAAACGATGTGCTCCTTTCTTCCACACCTTCATCAGTAATTGGCATTGCTTACTTTCTTGCTGGCAGACATATTTCTGAAACAAGATGGAAACTCGGTGCTGTTTTGGTTTGCATTTCTGGAATAACGAGCATGTTGACGATTTTTCCAATGTGTTTCATAGACATTTGTATTTCTTCATTGGAAAAATGCCTGTTCATTTCAGATGTTTCATACTATACTGGGTATTTATTTGAATGATAGAGGCTTTCGTGGTGGGATGTGCCTCCAATCCCAAAACTCAAGGAAGAAGGATCACAAGGTCCAGCTTAGTCTGGGCAATTTTGAGATTTAGGATGACTATGATTTAAAGTAAAGAATTACAACAATCCACAAGAAAAGGGCTGTAGGTATGACTCAGTGCGAAGTGAAGGCTCTATTCATTCCCCTGTATATCTCTCTGTCTCTTTCTGTCTCTCTCTATCTCTCTTTCTCTTTCTGTCTCTCTCTCTCTGACTCTCTCTCTCTCTCTCTCTCTCTCTCTCTCTCTCTCTCACACACACACACACAATATTCCGGTTTCCATCCTCCATTCGATGATTTGGGATGTAAATGTAATAGCTAGAACCATGAAAAAATCCATTTCACCTTAGTGAAGCTATATGGAAAAACGAGGTTTCTGTTATCATATGCATCTTGAACTTCTAAGTTCTCTACTTTTATTTTTGTGTGAGGACATAAGCTTCCATCTTGTATAATATTTACTTTGGGATACATATACACATGGAAAGTCAAAACTAATAGTAATTTACACTGAATTCAACATTCTCCAAAATGTCTCTGATTTTTAGTTATAATACATATATGTCATGTACATATTAATGTGCTAGAAATAGGATTTAGTCATCAATGTCTTATACATTTGAATAGCATGAGACACTTCATACGTGGGTCTCTGGCAATTTTCATGTGCAGAAACATTTTCTATGATATTCTTGTAGAGTGACAGGGAAGATGCTTCATTTTATGGAGATTTCTTAATTTACTTATAAAATGAGATAGAAATCTATGTAATAAATTACTTTTGCCAGAGAGGAAACTCTTCAATACATATTATTTGTTGCTCTTAAAACTCTCAGAAAAATGTGTGATGACAGCTCAGAGAATTCGCACAATTTTGAGTCATACTGATTCAAAACATAAGAGAAATAGCTTCTCAAGTGTTCTTCTTTACTTATACATTGTGCCAGTCATCCTATAACTTCAAATAGTACAGGTTTATATTGGTTCTTAGTTTTTATTTATTTTGTTGTATTTTAGGGAAGGGTCTACAGCGTGTTCAGGGTCAATTGGACTCATACAGACACACCTGTTTACAGCCCCCCAAGAGGTGGGATTACAGGCTCGCACCACCACGCCCAGTCTCAATTGCCACCTAAGCATGTCCTGGGGGTGGGGCTGGCATGGCAGGCCAGGGGATCAAAGCCCTGGGTCCTGTGCCTGCTTGCCGACCCTTTAATCCACTGAGCTATTTGGCCGGCCCTGATTCATGATTTTTAGATGAATCAATCCATTACTGGCTGGCTCTGTTGCCTGAAAGCCATGGTAGGAGTATCTGCTAGAGGATGTTGCCCAAATCATGGCAGCCAAGTTGGATGGGGTTGGAGGTGCCCTGTCCTTCAGGTGTGGTCCCCAGTGAGCTGTCTATTCCAATCAGGACATATCTCCTAACAACCCATTCAGCTATAGATTTAGTGATGGATAAATCTACTGATGAATACAGCAACCCCACAATCAAATAACGTTGCAAAATCCCCAACTACTGAACACACACAATTTCTAGGGAATATGTTAGATCAAAATCATGGCAAACGTGTTTTAAATATTTAATACTTAATTCACTAGTGTTCTTATAATTATCACCAAATCCCTTGATTAAATGCCTCTGATTATTTCAGGTTGACAATGTCTCAGAGTACAGGGGACATAGGTGTTAAATGTTCAGGGAAAGGAAGGGAGACATAACTGAGATTTCTAGAGCTGCCATAACAAAGTACCATAATTTCGATAAGTTAACATAAATCTATTTTTTTCTAGTTCTGGATTCTAGAAGTTTAAAGAAAGATAATATCAGGCCTGGTACATACTGTGGTCCCTTAGACTGTGTTTAGGAAATTTTAGAATACATAGAAATATCTAGTCATTGCAGTTTAATTTAATCAAAAGAGAAAGAGAGATCATCCTGTGAGATCCTGATCTAACAGGATCTTTTCTCTTTTAGAAGAAAATGTAGAGGTCAGAGGTAGAAAATGTTTTCTGATGCTGTCTTAGCCTACTGAACAAAGCAAACTGCCATGGAAGAGATAGGGTCAAATGGCAAGAAATAATGGGTTCCCATGAGAAGCTCAGATCTCAGTTCCATGATTGCTAGAAAAGAAATTTTCCCAACAACCAATGAGGTGAAAGAAGAAGTTCAAGCCATATTTGTAAGATTAGCCCCAGGTGACTCCTTGGTCTTACTCTTCCTTTGCATAGTTCCCAGTTCACCTTTATCTAAGCTACTGACTTATGAAAACAGTGAAATAATTTTGTGTACTTTAGGTGGCTACAGTATAACAACAAAGAACTTCAAAAGCAGTGATAAAAAAGAAAAAAAAATAGCAGAAAAGTACTTATTGTATGAAACTCATAGATCTTTGAAAATAGATTTTATATCGGCTATGTATATGCCTTACACAACAAACACTGACAATCACTGTATTCTAAGAAGCCTTCATATATATTAGGTCATAGGAATAGCATACTATATACAGATTTATTATGTGGAAAAGAGGGCTTTGGGGTAAATCTGAATTTTTCTACCAAAGTGTATTTCATAATTAGACAAAGGAAAATGTCTGAGACGATACATACTTTCATGTAAATAACACTAATCTTTAAAACTACATGAGCATTTGAAATAGAAAGGAGAAAACAAAGACTGCAGCAATTTCTGGTTTAACATGAACTTGTGATCTCATTGTTAAGTGGATCAGAAGTATTATATTTCCAAGGACAACCAAATGAATTTCATGGAAATTAATCTGTTATGGTGTATGAATAGCTGAAGTAGTGCTAAATAATGACCCGAATTGGAAGTGTTATGCTCTTTGGTGAGCCAGGTTGAGAATACTACAGCTGTTTGTAGTCAAAGCACCTAAGTAGAATATTGTAAACTAAAAAAAGAAAAGACAATATATAGTATTTTGAACAATACTTTATTTTGTACTCTAGATAAAGTATAATTTTTTAAATGTATGTGGTTGTTATAGGGTCTCACTACACAGCTCGGACTCCTATGATCCTCCTGTTTTCAGCCTCCCTAGCACTGTCACTACAGGCATGAGCCACTAGGCCCAGACTCTGAGGCTGACTCAGCCTGCCTAGAGGTGGGGCTGGTATGGCATGTGGTGATAGGGATCAAACTGCAGTCCCTGCACTAGCCTAACCTTGCCTAAGCAGGAGCTTTACCACACAGAACTATCTCACTGGCCCCCACTAAAGAAAAATTTAAAAAATGCATTGTACGAAATATTAATATTGAAAATATTTAACTACAGAACTCATTATTTTTCCAATAATTATAAATGCTTTTAAATTTAATACAAATATATTATAGATACCTATTAAAAATATAGATGTAGAGCTGGGGCGATAGTTCAGCAGTCTAATGCCTGCTGGCAAAGTACCAGGTCACGAATTTGATCCCTAATATATACAACAATAGTAATAAAACTATTACAACACATAATTTAGAAAAGATAACACACAATCAATATTTTTAAAGCAAGCTTTGCATAGGGTGCATGCATTATACACTCAATTCTTCAAGTCTTTTTTCGTCATTTACATTTAATATTATACAGGGAGTGTATTAACCAGATTTCTTGTCACTGGGACAAAATACTCAGCAGCCACAATTTAGTGAGGAGAGGTTCATTTGGCTCACAGGTTCCAGTGGGTTCAATCCAAAGTCAGCTGGCTTCTGTACAGAAACAGCACAATGGAAGTGCCTGGCTGAAGAAACATGGCAGGGATACAGAGCCATGGGATGGGCAGGGAGGGAGAAGGGGACCAAACAAATGCTACTGAATTATGTCTGAAGGCCAGGATAGAGGAGATATGACAAGTTTTGTGATGGAGAAAAACCATCTGGGGACATGCAGAAAATGCTGAGTTGACAAAAAAGAAATTAAATTGGATGAGCATTATTAGCAGAATCTTAATAGGTTACATAACATAAAATGTTCATACAATTCCCTATGTATATGTATTTTATAAATACTATTATTCATATCTAAAAGCCTTTACAGTTTTGACTGTACATGGATATACCAAAATTTTCTAATCAGTCTTCTTTTTGGTAAACTTTTAGACAAAGTTAATCTAGATTTAAATGACACAATAAACTACTCTACATAACTTGCCTATGCTATTTAGCTTTAATTATTCTTTCCTACAATCACATTAATATTAAAATAAGTACATAAATAATCCATACTTCATTATTTCACATTTTCATTCTGTACTTTATTTTTTAACTAATTAACTTATTTATTTACTTATTTACTTATTTTGCTGCAGAGTGAACTCAGGACCTTGGGCTGCCCAGGCAGGAGCTCATCCCACTGAGCTATGTCCCTGGCCTATACTTTATGTTTTGAATCTTAGAATTCTTAATATTTTTCTCTAAATAATTCTCTTTTAATGTGTGGTTTTAGAAATGCAGACACTTTGGCCAGGCATGGTGTGTAATGCCTTAAGATGGGTCAGCACTCAGGAGACTGAGACAGGAGGATTGGTTGGAGAGCTAGTCTAGCCTGGGCTACAAAGTGAGTTCAAGGCCTGTCTGCACTGCATAGTGAGACTCTGTCTCAAAACTACAGGAAATGAAATTACAAACAGTTCTACACTGTGAGACAAGGCCACCAAAATAAGTTGAAAATTTACACAAAGAGATAGGTCAACGAGGCAAAAATGTCAGCACAGAAATAATAGAACTCAGGGCCAGGGAGATGGCTCAGTAGAATAAGTGCTTGCCTGGCAAGCACAAGGGCCTGAGTTCAATCCCTGGTTCTGGAAAAAAAGAAAAGAAAAAGAAAAGAAATAATAGAACTAAACCATACTTGTGAAGAAATTGACTTGGTAGACCTTTACAGAATCTATAAAGGTCTTTATAGAGTGTTCGCCCAAAAACAACAGAATGCATGTTCTTCTCAGCTGCACATGGGACATTCTCCAAAATAGATATACAAGAACACAGTAAATGAAAAGGTATTGAAATTATCCTATGTACACTATCTGATCTCAGTGCAATGGAACTGGAAATTATTGACAAAAAAAACAAAAAACAAAAAAAAAACCAAGAAGATGCCACAAACACATGGAAATTAAACAACAACCACCTAAAGAACTAGTGGGTCACAGATGAAATTAAACAAGAAATTAAAAAATGTTTACAATGGATGAAAATGCAGATACAACTTATCCAAGATACACTTATCTGTGGGATGCAATGAAAGCTGTCTTAAGAGGAAAATTTATAGTGCTAAATTCTCACTTTAAGAAAACAGACCAAGCCTAAATAAGTGATCTTATGCTGTACCTCACGCTTCTAGAAAAAGGTGAGAAAATCAAATGCAAAGCCTAAAGAAGGCAGGAGATTATAAAGATTAGAGCTAAAATTAATGCAGTGGGCATGAAGAAAACAATACAAAAAATAAATGAAACAAAGAGTTGGCTCTTTGAAATAAATGGAACTGATAAACCTCTAGTCAACCTCATCAAAAAAAAAAAAGAAAAGACAAGAGAAAAAAAGTCCAAATCCATGTAATAGAAAATGAAAGGAATGAAATCACTTCAGATCCCAGAGAATTCAGAAGATCATCAAAATCTACTTCTAAATCTTTGCTCTCAGAGGATGGAAAGCACAAAGGAAGTGGAACATTTCCTAGATACATATGATATGCCACAGCTGAGTCAATATATAAACTCAGAGCAGCCCAATAATGAGAAAAGAAATTGAAAATGTAAATAAAAACCTGCAAACAAAGAAAAACCCAGGTACAGATGGATTCACAGCAGAATTCTGCAAGAAATTTAGAAAAGATTTAAGGTTAACCGTTCTCAAACTTCTCAATGAAATTGAAAGGGAAGAAATTCCCCCAAACTCATTCTTGAAGGGAAGAATTAGTCTGATTCCAAAACCAGAGAAATATCCAACTAAAAAAGAGAACCACAGTCCAATTGGTCTAATGAATATAGATGCAAAGTCCTCAAAAAATACTACCAAACAATTCAGAAAATCATCAAGAAGATTATACATCATGACCAGGTGGGATTCACTCCAGGAATGCATAGATGGTTCAACATATGCCCATACCTGAGTGGAATGCACCACATCGATAGAGCCAAGATCATCTCAATAGATGCAAAGAAAGCTTTTGACAAAGTCCCACAGTCATTCATGATAAAAACTCTACAGAGAATTGTAATGGATTGTATATATCTCAGCATAATAAAATACATCAATGAGAAACCAACAGCCAATATCATACTAAATGGGCAAAAACTTAAGGCCTTCACTTTAAAATCAGGAACAAAACAAGGATCTCCACCATTTCCACTCCTATTCAATATAGTTCTGGAAACATTAGCCAGAGCAATTAGACAAGAGAGAGAAATAAAAGAAATAAAGATTGAAAAAGAAGTGAAATTATTATTTGCAGATGACATGATATTCTACACAGAGGACCCCAAAAGCTCCATCAAGAGACTTGTAGATTTAATCACCAAATTAATAGCAAGATACAAAGTATTCACTTTAAAGGTAATTATTTTATTGTAGCTACTCTTTAAGAATGAAAAATATAGTAACTTACTTTGATGAGTATTTAAATACACTTTTGAGATAAATATACTTGTACTAAACTGAACTCATTTTACTTCCATTGTGCAATGAGCATTCAGTCACTGTGGCAGTTGTCTGCTTGGTGCGAATGCCCAGCTGAGCTAAGGTAATACGGTTCTGGCCATGAAGACCCACTTAAGCAGGCTTGCCTTGGAATGATAAAAAAGAAAGAGAGGGAAGGATTTCATGCCCACGCCCCTTGCCAGAGCTACATTGCTGTTGCTTTTCACTCCAACTGCTTTTCTTTAGAAAAGCTTCCACTGTTCTCTGTCATCCTGGCCATGGCAGAGGATGCCTGTGGTTCTCTTAGAGGAGTGCAGGCCTTCATCTTCACTTAAGCAGGCTTTCCTTGTTCCCAGTGCAGATTCTTTAGCTTTCAGCGTTGACCTCTGGCCTGCAGACTCTCTAAGTTCCAGCAATGGACTCTTCGGTGGGCTCCAGGCCTTCGGCTGGATTTTTCAGGTTGCTACCACATCAACAGATTTCTTGCATCTTCTATGTCTGACTATTTTCACCTAGTCTTGTAAATTTTTGAGTCCTTCATTAAGTCTGTTACATTTTTTGTTTTGTTTTCTTTGGTACCAGGGATCTAACTCAGGACCTTGCACTTGCCAGGCAGGTGCTTAAGTCACTGACCCATCTCCCTTGCCTTAAATCTGTCGTTCTTGCAAACACTATACACTCATATAATGACAACACGAAACAAAATAATTATTTTGTGACTCCATGATACATACTTAGGACAATTAACATCAGCTTACCACTCCATAAATTTATAAAGAATGAACCATATGATCTACACTTTTTTGTGTGTGCTCCTTTTTGCTGAGTCCAATATTTTTAGATAAAAAACTTTCAGAAAAGTCTAATTATTTAATGTACTATACCAAAATGTCTTGTTAAATATGATAATTCCTAATGTACTTCTTTCTATATTCAACATAAATGTCTTTAGGCATCTAAAGACCGATTTGCCAAGAATAAAATAAGAGAAGAATGATTAAAGTTGGTGTCTGCTGTTGCAGAGAATATGCTGGAACAGAAGATTCAGGGCAGAGGGTCATGATGTTAGCTCAACAGATTCAAAGGTATTTTACTTTTCCTTTCTAAGCTAATAGTATCCATATGCTTTCATATAACAGGAAGAGAATACTCACCACTATTTCAATTCCATGACTCTTTTATCTCATAGGAGCAGATTTTATGTATAGGAAAATGAATAAATGGATGGATTTTGTCCATTTCAATCAAAATTAAAACAATAGATCTGATAAAATAGCTCATATGCAAACTAGGGTAATGAGTATTCTATAATTTAAACCCATAGTGAAAAATTCGAATCTTTGTAAAAATGGTGACTACTTTGTAACTGATTTTGTCATATATTGAATAAACTTTGACTGATGTTTTTCATAGATTTGCTAAGGATAGAACACGTTTTCTCTTTCATCCATAAGTGAGAATTGCTACTATCAAAGAAAGGGGGTTTTCTTATTATTGTCCATAACTTTGTATTCAAAGATGATGCAGGAGCTCAATTTTGTTTAAAGGGCACATAAAACATTGCTCTTGTGTCCCAGTTTTTCATCTCCACTAATGAAATTGAAATATAGCTTTTTAAAAGATAGGAGTAATCTTTACACCCTAATAAAGCAACTTCCAGATTATTAATTTAATATATTGCTTAGATAGTTGTATTTTTTCAGTGAAATATTTAGCATAGAGAAGAAGATTAGGAGGAAGATACGGAGCTCAATTTTGGGCATACTGAAATCAGAAAGTCTAGATTCACCCATGAAATTATAATTAGTTTGAAGTGTCTATGCGGATTGAAATATGACAAAAAATTGGGAAGACATGTATACACCAAGCAAAATAATTATTATACAGGAAAAGCAAACCACTTTTACTGTACAGCAAAAGCAAACAACCCTGGGGAACAGAACTGGAGGGAGCCTGAAAAGTGTTTCCAGCTCAGGATTTGTTCACTGAAAAAATGACTACATTGTTCAAATTATCAGTATAAACACACAAAAACATTTTTAGAGATGAATTAATATTTGTTCTGGGGCAAAAAAATTATGCCAGTCTAAGGAGGTCTTTGTTAAACCTCCATGGGAGCATGAAGGAGAAAGGCGGCCTGCTTGGTTGCTGACCCTAAGGAGAAATAAACACAGCTGAGGTCCTGTTTAGCATGGACAGCAGGAGTCAGATGAATGCTGTGTAACTCTAATTGCTTGTACCTGTATCAGAATGGATATAGCCAAGGTGGACTGGTCACTCAGGGCTCTCTGCTGAAGGAAGACAAGTACCTTCTGACCCATCCATATCTTCACTTCATTCTGTGTCTTTTTCATACTCACTGTCCTTCAGTCAGGTACAAGCTCATAGCCTGGCTCCTACACACAACACCCAAACAGGGACCTGGCCAAGGACATTCAACTGAGAACATTCAGCAATTCTGTGATTTGGGCTTCCATAGTGGGAAGGTGCTGGTGAGCAAAAGCAAAAAAAAGAAAAGAAAAGAAAAAGAGATGAGTTAGTTTGTTGACCCAATACAGATTTTCTCCTGGGAAATCTGTATTTAACTCCTTTAAACATTAAGAATTAGGCTCATTCTGCCTTATTGCCTTTTATAGGAAATACATAACTTTTCACATTATTATTATTATTATTATTATTATTATTATTATTATTATTATTTTGTTCCAGGAATCAAACACTGGTCTGTGCAGTTGCCAGGCAGGTGCTGCGCGGCTGAGCTATGTCCCTGGCCCCTTTCATACTAATTTTCAAGAGGTAGAAGCCGCAAGAGTTAACACTTGATGCACCTAGACAGAATCAGGCTTCAGCACACTGGGAGATTATGGAAGAAATGCTACTTGGGAGAGGTTCATACTAATCTTGTAGTTAACCCTCCCAGGCCAGGCTTATCAGCAAATGGCTCTCATGAGGAAACAAGCTTGGGTAACTGTTCCTGAATCAGTGTTTCCACTCAGTCTTTACACATTCTCCAAGGTCGCTGGGAGTCTTAAGCCACTTCTTAGCCAGATTGCAGGAAGCTGTCCAATGCCAGACACTGCATGTTCAAGCAGCAGAGAGTATTATATTGTCAAGTGCTTTTGAGAATGCTTAATAAGGACTGTAAATAAGTGCTTGGGCTCATTCAAGTGACTCAACATCTTGAAAACTCTTTGAAAGTATGCCATGATGTGGGAACTGAAGGTCACAAATCTTCCATGTTGTCCAACTTTAGGTGATGATTTGCAGAAATAACTGGGGGACATTAATTGTATTAACCCCAAATTTTTGGAGTACCTACATATCAGCTAAGCCATCTATACAAATTATTGCAAGAAGATCCAGATTTAAACTCCACTCATTTTCTCACACCTGACACACTTAAAGAGCTAGAGCTAGAACAGAAACTGCTTTGAAAATAGGTGTTTTGAATTAGTCTGACTGGCTGTATGCTGAATCATATTGCCTAGTCTTCACTAGTAAATGCCAAACTATCGAATGGTTTTACCCTCCTAACCAACTTTCAAGAGCATGAGAAAAGGGAAAGGCACAAGTGTCGTGGTAGTTGCCAGACACAGGAAACCAGGAGGGACTGGTTTCTCACGTGCAGTGGGCCAGGACCTGCTTGTGCCACTACAGGGAATGGGCAGATTGTGTGAATGCATTTCAGGAGAGGAAAACCTTGAAGAAGCTCTATCCATGATGTCTATAGAAGAACTCGACTCTGCTCTCCTCACCAGTGAAGGCTTTCCCTTAGACCACAACGGAAAAAGATGACACAGAAAGCAGAGAGACTTGTTTATTACAAGTGCCTACCTCAGATGAGAGTAACTGGCATCTACTGGGGGCCCTTTTAAATAGACCCTCTATAGGGTATTTCTCACTGTCAGTCACAATTATGCACCACTTCAATCTAAAGAAGTTAGAGTGGTCATTATCTGTTACCCTCTCTTGTGGGTTCGGGATACTTGAGAGGGGGCCACAGTTAAATTAATTATAGTATGGGTAGTCAAGTAATAATAGGCCCTTGAAAAGAGCCAGTGCAGATATATTAAAACTGGATGGAAATGTATTCATTAAAGGCTATACCTCAAGACAAAAGATAGGATAAATATACTTATATGGTTTTCCTTGGGATAAACAAGCAGTGTTTCCACTGTTTCCCATGAAATTTGATATCTGGGACCTGCTCTTACTGAGAAGTTTTTTCACATCGAAATTACCAACAAAGTGAAAAGGCAACCCACAAATTTGGAAAAAATTATGACAAATAAGTACTCAGACAAATGTCTGCTCTCTAGAATTTATAAAGAACTAAAAAACACTAGGGCCCCAAAATTTAAAGACCCAATACAGAAATGGGCATCCGAGATGAACACACACTTCTCAGAGGATGAAATTAAAGAAGCGAATAAATATATGAAAAAATGCTCCACATCACTAGCCATCCGTGAAATGCAAATTAAAACAACATTGAGATATCATCTCACTGCAGAAAGAATGGCTATCATAAAGAAATCTTCCAACAACAAATGTTGGAGAGGCTGTGGGGAAAAGAGAACCCTTCTCCACTGCTGGTGGGAATGTAGACTGGTGCAACCATTATGGAAATCAATGTGGAGACTCCTTAGAAAAGTTGGACTGAAAATCCCATTTAAACCAACTATTCCTCTATTGGGAATTTGCCGGGAGGATCTGAAACACATCATATCGTAGGGATATATGTATGCCTATGTTTATAGTAGCACAATTTGTGATAGCCAAATCTTGGAAACAACCAAGATGCCCATCACCTGAGAAATGTGGTATTTTTACACAATGGAGTATAATTCAGCTATTAAGAATGATATACTCGAAGCCTTTATATTGAAGTGGATGCCACTTGAACATATACTCATAAGTGAAATAAACCAGACACACATGTGTAAATATCATATAGTTCCCCTAGTATAAGAATTCAAAAGAAGAAATACAAATAGGTATAATACAAGTAAAAGGAAAGCAGGACCTTGAGGATTACCTCATCAAGAGAAGGAAAGGAGAAGAGGTAGGAAACACGACAGTGACAAGCATACAGTTATATGTACAAGAAGGGCAGGGCAATGATCCTGAGAATCTCCAGAAGATTTTTGAATCTAGCAGTTAATTGGAAAGATTCCCACCCTGACTAACTATATATAGTTAAGCAACTGCACTGTGAACTAAGCAACTGCACTGCAGATGGTAAGCTGTAATAGTAGTTTCATGTTTGGAGTGCCTGTCATTCTGGTCTCCTGAATATTGGGTGCTTGTCATGACATGCCAGTTGCTGCTGTGCTGTCTCTTGGGTAGATGGTTGTTCAAAAAGAAGGGGGTGGTGAACGAAAGCAAGAGACAGGAAAAGTAATATTGTGGGACTCTCCTGCTTCAAGGTTGTATAAGATTAGTTTTTTGGACTTATGTGTAAACATCAGAAGTATATAATTCTTTATGTCTATTTTTAAAATATATTCTAATTTTTAAATTTATCATATTCTGTAGGGACTTAAAGTTCAAAATATCAATACTTGATGAAAAATACCTGTTCCATGTTGTGCTAAGATGTTTGATATTCAGACAGATAGTGAGGTTAAGCTTAACAACCTAAGTTGTATGGTAATAATAATAAACTTGTCTTCTGGATGGTTAACAACCTAAGTTTGCAGACCAAATTAGAGAAAAAGTAGAGCTACGAGGAAAGCCAACTCTTTGGCCCTAGCCTTCCAAGGTCAGTTAAGACTCAGGACATATGAGAACTTGTACTGTTATATCATGTAACTCGGTAGTGTCCCAAATTTTCTGATCAAGGAGATTATGGGGCCAAAGAGGAAAGTGATCGATGATGTAGAGTGTGCCTAAGGAGAGTCACATGGAGAGAAAACATTCTCTCAGGCTTTCACAGAGAGCACATTGGCCAAGCAATGGCCTACACTCATCCACATGGCTGCACTGACAAAGGTTCTACAATCTGAGGTACAGGATCTCAGGATAAATCCTGAGGGGATTTCATTGACCTAATCAGACCCAAAAGCTACAACTCTTGTTGCACAGGTCCTGCTTTACCTTGGTCTTAACCATCCAGCAGAAAAGTATAAAAAAAAAAATAAGAAGTAAAGCCATGCTGTTATGTTGAGCTATAGGAGACTCAGGTCAACAATTTCTGACATTGCCAGTCAAGCGGAAGACCCAATACTATTATGGGCTACTGGACTCTTTTAGAATATTTTACTGAGTTTACACACCTATAATATTCAAATAACCTATAATAGTCCCCTTAACCAAAAAAGGGGACACAGATGAATTTCCATTTTGTATCTGTGTATTAAAAGTGGCTAGGATAGATATATAGTTACATTTTCTTAATGAATAGAGGGATTTGTTCTAATTGTGTTTTTAAATAGGATATCATGTCCTCATTTTGTTCAGCAATTAACCACTAGGAAGAATGTATGCAATGTGTTAATTATTGAAACTGTCCTACCAATTTGATTTGAAACTGTCTCATTGCTATTTGTTTCTCAATAAAATTATGAAAAAAACAGTCTAACAAAAAAAAAGCAGTGTTTGATGCCCAACCCTTGTTACTGTGAAACAAAAAGAAGGAGTTGTGGGATGCCAGAGATGAAGATTAAGGCCTAACTGGCCTCTCAGCATTAAGGAGAAAGGCAGTGTGCAGCTCATGATACATGAGGCAAGAGCAAGAGCAGCTGAGGCCCTGATGTTTACCTGGATAAGAACCACGGAGGGTCCAGGCGAATGCATCCCATGTGGCTATCTCCTCATCCTTGTGTCTGAATGAACGCTGCCAATGTGTGCTTCTCGCTTGTGCTTTTCTGTTGGAGGGAGACAAGAGGCTGCTGACCTTGCACTTTTTAACCCAGTCCTGTATCTTTTTGCTTTTCATCGTTGGTGCTCCTTGGTCAGGACGAGCTTGTAGGTTGGCTTCTAACCCTTCCTTTTTTTTCGATCCCCCAAATGGACCTCGTACTGGCAGACTGTTTACCACACAGAAGTCAAACTCGTTTTTCTAACATCACATGGTACTGTTGTTCTGCTCACAAGCCTCACATGACTCTGTGGGGAACCACACAGGTGGCATCCAAGCTCAGGAGCATCTACGGACACCTGAGGATGTGACCACAATTGTCTAGCGCAGTTGCACATGGCAATAGACTGTGTAACCACGACTTAGCACAGGGAAACATGTGCGCACTGGTTACAACACTAAATGAGAATGTAAATAGGAGGTAACAACCTAAAGGAGAATCATACAGTAAAGATGCTGGTGGGTCTTTCTCAGCTCTCCGCTCTGCTCCACGCCATCTGCTGCTGTTGCTGAAGTCTTACACAGGTACATTCTTTAACCTTAGCACTTCACCCTTGGAGATCTCCCTGGGGCCTGCTGACTGCGCTGACAGACTCTGAAGGCATGTATAACCTAGGCTTGCTTCGCTAGATATTGTGGTCCCTTTCCTCATTCAGATTCAGTGACATCATAACTAGTTTTTTTGGCAAATTAATATCTATAAGCAGGCTGCTGTGTTTTAGATTTAAAAGATGGTGCTTTTGCAAAGCGATCGTATCACAGGGGCACTGTTCTAGCCAGTGGATTGATTTTAGGGATGGGATTTTAGCTGGATGTATTGTTGGAAGGAAGGGCCTGCTTGGGAAATGAGTGTCCCAGAGCTATGACTTTTTGAGCAGAGGTCTCTCTCCCCAGCGCCTCCCTTCCCTATTTGCTTCCTGTCTGCAGTGGGTAGAGCGGCTGTCTTCTGCCACGCCCTTCCAATATGATTTTCCTGACTTGTAACAGGAATATCAAGGGCTGAAAGCTCTACAACTTGGGAAAAAAGTAAAATATTTGAGTAAACCATACTGCAGGTAGAGGAAGAAGCATGTCCAAAAGCTTTTTTAGTAGTTTTTCCTCTGCTTGGACAAAATGAAGAAAGGCTTATTTTGCCCCACGACCTTTATTTGTACCTAAACACAGTTGATCCGTGGCGCCTTTACTTCTCATATTGTATGAAATAACTTCCCCATGTATATACCTTCCTTAATTCTCTTCACAATATACAGATTTGTTTTACTTAATAGCACAAATCATTGCGTGTTTCTTTATTTGCTGGTTATTTGATTACTGCCCAGTTACCACCAATGCCGGACAATCTCCTGAACAGTAGGCAACCTGCCAATCTTGTTCAAATTTTTTATCTCCAAGGTCTAGAAGCAGGAGCATAACTGGTACATGTGCTGAGTGGAAAGCAATACTAGAAACAAGTGTCAGGAGAATGTTCAGAAACATAAATTTTAAAGGTATAGACTTAAAATTGGCTGTCATAATGCACATATATGAAATTAGCATTTCTTATTTGTCAATATCATGCAGATATATTTCCCTGAAATATCCCCATCTCATTAATATTGTTTTGAAATTTGCATCATACATTTCCTTATATAAATAGGTCAGGTTTTATATTAAAATAAAACTTTATGGATAAATTAACCTCAATTCAAAATGCATAAACCACTTGTGGCAGATACCTACAAATCAATTCATATTGACCAAGAACAAAAACACTTTTAGGAATTTTCATAAAATAGTAAATATAAGTTTTTTACAGAAAATCTGTATATTCTTTACATATAGTTATTAATGTTAAGTACATGGTTAGTAATACTAAGTGTATGAATATATAGTATCATGAAAATTTTCTGCTGTTATTAAATTATATAATACTTTACAGTGTGGCATTTTAATTTATTTTCATTAATCCTTTAAATTTATTGATTATATATTTGAAGCACATATGTTCTCTACTAGAAACTTTTTAATTCGATTTTCATTATTGATGAATTTTTCCAAAACTAAACATTAGAAATTAATATTTCAGCTATATAAAACTAAATTATAATGAAATGCTACAAATTAAACGTGGAATGCACTAAATGTCAAATTTTGATTTGTGGTTATATTATAGTGTTTATATTACTATATTGATTAATAATAGTGACTATATTGACTAAACTGTCAAAATGTAATGAGTTAGTTATTTGACTTAAAAAGAATAAATGTAAAAATTTTAAATTTTGCAGATTTGAGATACTAAATATATTATTTAATAAAATTAGAACAAGATCTCAAATATCAAATTAAAATTGTGAAGATTTTTAATGCAGATGCACTTATTTTCAAATTAAGAAAAACCAAAGACATTATATAAGGAATAAAAGACATTGGAAGTAGAAATATTGTTAGAAACAAAAGCTACTCATTGACTTCTTCTTCTTCTTCTTCTTCTTCTTCTTCTTCTTCTTCTTCTTCTTCTTCTTCTTCTTCTTCTTCTTCTTCTTCTTTGTCATATTTTAGGGAAGGGTCTACAGGGTGTTCAGGGTCTTACTACTAGATTGGACTCATAGTGATTCTCCTGTTTACAGACTCCCAAGTGCTGGGATTACAGGCACATGCCACCACACTCACTCTCAATTGATGTTTCAGAGCATCCCAGGGACAGGGTGGGCATGGCAGGCCCAGGGGTCAAACCCCTGATCCCTGTGCCTGATTGCAGCAGCTTTAATGCAATGAGCTATTTGGCCAGCCCTACTCACAGACTTCTATCATCAAACTCATTTTACTTCACTTGAACAGAGACAAAATATTTTTTAAAAAATCTTTGAAAACACATCAACCTTAATTGGAAGAAATGAAGAAAGTCAAATTAGTTAATATTTTTCCCAAAAATAGAACATGAGGCTCAGAGAGCTCCTCACATGAGTTCTATCAATTACATAATTTTGTATTCTAGAAAACTTCACAGTTGTTAAAAATAATAAATGAAAATGATTGCAAATGTAATCATGAATGACTCACTACATTTTCAATAATCTGGTATCAGAATACTGAAGAAAATAATTTATTTAAGGTAGAATGCCTGCACTTAATCCAAGGGATTCAAATTTCATGACTATTGTTCTTTTTCAAATTTAGACAGAAAGAATTTTGATTTATGTGTAAACAGAAGTGACTTCTCTGAAAATTTTCATTCCTAACAGGAGGAAAATAATTTTGATAATCTTCAAAAATTGCTAACATACAAGGGAGTAGATTGATTGAGTTTACCAAGATATGAACATAAATTTTAAAATGACTTATTAAGTAATGAATTTCATGAACAGAGTACGACAATGCTCACCATTGGCCTTGGGTAAAGGGGTCTCTTCAAAATGGCTTTTTGTGATAATAAATAATTGGGAACAAAATTATATTGACTGTTGTTATTCACTTATTTTTTCGTTTTGTGTGATTTCCAATTTACTGATGGAAATGCAAAAATGATGCAGTTTGACTCTATCCTATAAATGAATAAGTGCCTTAGAACAATAGTTTACAAATATAGAAGTATATTTACCTAATGTATTAAACAGTAAGCATTGAAAATTCCATGTATCCCTTCCCTAAAATAAAAAAAGAAAGAAAAGAAAATTCCATATAACCAAGTAAGACATAGCTAACCAAAATTATAACCAAATAAACTTCAAACAGCTCAAATCCACAACAGGAAAGAATTTGAAATAACATCCAACTGCAATTGAAGCATAACACTGGCTAGGATAAACTATATTAGGACACATTTTTAAAATATTGAACACTCACTGACTAACTCAATTACCACTTAGCGCCTGAGTCTGGGTAGTCATGCCTGGAATAAATGAATGACCTGCCTAGAACTGCTGAAATTATTTTTCTGTGCAGTTGATTTGCACGAATCATGATAAAAACTTTAAAAAAAATCAGAGTTCGAGAGATGTTCATGCATACTTCTGGAAGCAAGAATAGTTTCTTTTTTTAAAATTTTATTTTATTTTCCTTGTGGAACCGGGGATTGAACTCAGGCTCTTACACTTGCCAGGCAAGCACTTATTCTACTGAGCTATCTCCCCACCCCAGGAACTGTTTTTATTCTCTGCTTTGTCACTCACTTTCTGGGTGAACTGAACAAGAAAACTGCCCCTTGAGCTTTGTTTCTTTCTTGTGTAATGTCACAGTTCTGAACAACTTTCCTTCTGATTGTTGACAAATAATTTGTCCAAAAACTTGGATTGAAAGTTGATCATCCTCTGTGATCCTGCACAAGCACTTAATACATCTGCATTCAGATTCTCTCTTGTTTCAGCATTGCCTCCTCTCTGCATGAGTATTTGAAGTTGATCCTAGTTTACCTATAGTTTAAAAATACACTATTACCACAGGCAACGTTGTTCGATATTACTTGTTTACAAACCTTAGACAACCTCAAAAAAACCATTGGAGACTTGAAGAATTTGCCACTGAGATATCTTTCTATTTAATAATTTAGGATAAAATAAGTAAAAAAAAAGTTTAGAGGGAATATTTAAGAGACAAATATCTGTGTGATTTTATAAGAGCGGGTTTTATTGATACGCTTTAGGAAAAGCAATGCTTTGTTGGAATGCTATTTGTCCCTGGCTACCCGCCTTCTTCCCCTGCAAACACACACAAAGGGAGGCCCTGCAATGGTCGGGGAGGGACTGTCAATATTTCTTGAGTTAAGCTCAGCAGTGTTAATGCAGCATAAGTTTTTCTGTAGACAGCCAGATTTGAAGCCCTTCGACAAAGCCTGCAAAAGAAAAGAAAAAAACGGGTGTGATGTTCAAGAAATAGAGGTTGTTTGAATAATTTAACAGCTACATATAGGCCTATGAAATATTTACAGGGACAAAAGGGTACAATGGGGAGCTGTACAGAGATTCTAGCTTGACACCAGTTTCCTTGCACAGTTGACCATTTCACTGTAGAGGTAGCTGATGTGTTATGGTGAGATGATAACTCCAAGAAAGCTACAAATATTGTAATAAAACTCAATCCAGCTTATTGACATTCAGACCTTTCAAAATGGAAAGAGTTCAAATAATTTAAGCTTGTTTTGGAATATTGAGTCTATATTAAACATCACTTTGAAGAACATCCCATTGTTGGTACTCTTAAATATATTTGTTATGAAAAAGAACTGTTTAGCTAAGATTGTGTTTCTTTCAAAGGTATGACAGGTTTACTAAGCCCCTTTCAAAATGTAAAGGAAGAAAGCAGGTACACAGTCTCTGTGGTTGTGCTGACATGTTTTGAGGATTCAGTGCTTATCATTTAACAGTACACCCACAGACTTGCTCAGACTTTATAATCAGGAAGCTTTACAACAGAAGCACTTTCTACTTCTAATCCCAGGCAAGGGAGAGGGTCACACACTGGGTCCCTTGTGTATATGTTAATTGCAAATCTTGGCCTCAAGTATGTATACCAGATCTTGAAACATTTTCGTAGATTCTACTTGTTTTTGTGAACTTCTTTTCAATACAAAAATGCTATATAAACGAGGGTTACGCTATCCAGTTTAGGGAAATTAAATGAAATAACCTGCTTAAAATAAAGTGTTGTGCC
>NW_004524675.1:1157722-1159209 GCF_000260255.1 Octodon degus | reverse complement strand
CTCTCTCTCTCTCTCTCTCTCTCTCTCTCTCTCTCTCTCTCTCCAGGGATCAAACTCTGGACTTTAAACTTACCAGGCAGGCCCTTACCTTGCTGAGCTATATCCCCAGCCCCTGAATTTTTAAAAAAATTTTCTGGTAATACATACTGATTTCTCTTTCTTAAGAGAACAAAATGAGAAAAAATGAAGAAAATAAGATTTCTTGCCTCAACAATAGATAGATATTTAAAATAAGTTAATCACTGATGTTGATTTCCTACTGCATTGCTTCATACTCTTTTATTAGTTATGAAAATCCACATCATGTCCAAGACGTTATAAGGCTAATTCAAGAGACCCAACAGGTTTGCACTGACAAAACTTATCTCTGGCAAATACACTCATGACAGTCATAAAGTAAATGCTTACCCTGTAATGATCCCCACTGTTCAGAGAGACCCTTCAGAAGATTTTTCAGTTTTGTATTGCTTTCACATAAATAATTTAATGAGAAATCTATGTTATAAAATCCTGTAAGAAGTATTTGGGTGGAGAAGATGTATTCCAAGCAAAAGCGATGCAACAAGCTACAGGGAGCCCAGAGATAGCAAAATAAGAAACTGCCTTCTAGAACAAGCCAGAGGTGGAAGAAAAAATACTTTAGGAACTGGAACTCTGCTATCTAGATCCTCCTTCCTGCCACCCCACAAAGTCTCATGCAGTCACAGGTGAAGCCTGGCAGGAGAGGTGTGTCACTGTGGGCAGTGTGGGCACAGTGTTGTGCTCGTCCCTTGAGCAATGCCTTGGCATTGAGCGCTTTCCTCTCAGCAGTGCCTTTCTGTCATGCCTCCTTGCCTTGGAGTCAGCTATGTACTGAAACCTCTACAAGCTGTAAACTGAAAAATGTCTTTCATCTTTAATATGTAGGTGTTGAGTATTTTGTCCTAGCAAGAAGAAAGTAACTAAGATGTCCCCTTTATAAATGGTAACAAAGTTTTCTTTTAACTCAGGTTAATTACAAGATGGTCAACAAAAGTTGTATATATTTATGATTTTTATATATACATTAATTATAAAATGAATACCACCATCAAGTTAATATTTCCATCATTTTAGACAATACATCTTTGTGTTGTACATGTGTTGGGAAAATAAATTTGTTTTCTTTGTACTTTTCAATTATACAATGTATTATCAGCTTTTGTCATTCATGCTGTATAAGAGATATCCAGAACTTCATTCTGTTGTGTAACTGAAGCTTTGTAGCTTTTGGCCACCATCATTGGAGAATCCAGACCCTGCCATTCCACTTTCTGGTTTTGTGAGTTTTATTTTTTTTAAGATTGTGCATAATAGTGACCTACAGGATACTCTTTGGCTTGTGTCTGGCATAGTTTGTTAAAGGTTCACCTGAGGTTTTGCATGTTAAATAGAGCTGTGCTCACACTCTAGGCAGGCATATAAGTGCTGGAGAAATAAGACCCAAAGAGATCATACCTACCTTTAAA
>NW_004524675.1:1154354-1157622 GCF_000260255.1 Octodon degus | reverse complement strand
ATATTTACACTAGTTATCTTCCGTCTTTTATCTGTTGATGTACTTTGTCAACATTTTCACTACAGTGAGCAATTCCAGATTTTCAAATTTACCAGTAATTTTGCCTTCTGTCAAGATGGGCTAAATCATGTGATTACTGTAATGTATCAATTGTCTGTTAATGGAATAGCAAGAAAATTATTATGGCTCTTTTGATCATGATAAAATTAGCACTAACAAAAGAACTGTTTCATGGGTGCACCCTCAGTTACAACCCGTAAGACTGGCAATTGGGACAGAAGGCAGCCAGCCCTGTTCTCCCTTTTCAACTTTAGGTGAGGAAGTTCACTTAGTCTTAGGTAGCTTTCACATACCTTATACTGCTCTGCTTCATTCATAACATTTTTTTTCCATTACATTCTTTTTTAGGATAAATGACCTGTTTAGTTAAAATTTCCCAATATAAGTGTTTCATGAAAGTGGTTATGTAGCTTAGGTTCTAGCTTGTTTTGTCTTCTTTGTCCTTCTTACTTCTGAGTTGAATGCTTTTTGAGAACATGAGTTTGGCACCAATCGTCAAACACCACCACATTTTCAGTGTAAGCTTGTGGTACATAGTACAAGTCTCTGAACCCATATAATCTCTTCCCTTTAGATTGACATTTCAAAGCTCACTTTCTTAGTATTTGAAAACTATATGAAAGGATATACATAGACATAACTGCACCAGTACTGAACATTAGATATAAGTAATGATGTTAGAATGAATGACAAATAACACTTCAGAGAAGATTTATGTCAAACAGAGTGGACAATGATTTTTCAAAAAAAATGCTATGAAAATATTCCTAATTTGGAGTTTACCTTGAGCTTAAACATGTATAAAATACACATATGCTTTCAACTTTAAAAATATTCATACTCTAAAATGTTAGAGTTAAAAAATGTAGGATTCTATAATCTAAAAAGTGCATGCTGGATATATTTTGAAAGCACAGTGGATGTGGCTAATGGGAAAAGCCAATATAATGTAGAAGATTCCTAATCATTTTAACAGAACAAGAAGTCTGTGCATCTATGCGTATGTGAATGTGTGCATGAGAGTGTGTTCGTGTCACACGTCAAACAGACCATTTATTTTGCTTTTCCAATTTTCCATTTTGAATGTGACAAAAATATATAAGCTAGAAATAAAAATTTTAAAAATCTTGTTATTTGGCTTTGGCTGACATGAAGCAGAATTATAAATTATCAGCATGCATTTGAACATCTCCTGAATTACTCACTGCTGAGAATATCAAAGGCTACAACATGAAATAACAAATATGAACAATCAGTCTGTCTTATGAGGAAGATGAAACACCCCAGGCAGCTTTTTCTTCAATAGAGTATGTTACTTTACATTGTCTTCAGCTTTCCTGTTTCATTAATTAAAATTATCACTTTTGGTAGAAATTTCACATTTTATTAAAAGTACATATAAATAAAGTATTATTCTACAATTTAAGTGCCATTAGATCTCAACTCTAATCTCCACTCTATCTACTAATGTATTTTAATGCTTTTTTCCAGAAAAAAAGTAGTCTCTGTGTATAACAGAACAGAAATCTATACTTTCCATAATCTGAATTCATGAGACTTAAGAAAAAATGCAGAGATATCCAGGACTGCCCAAAACCAATTTACTAGAAGTTTCACTGGCTGAATTATGGCCAGTGGGGACAGCAAAATCAAGTAGATCCCTGTGCTTTGTATTAACAATAGGAGTCTGCTATAGAACAGGACAAAGCGATTTTTATCCTTGCTGAAATATCTTCATGTGATGTTGGCCTTGGAATAAGTTGTGGAGAAGTTCTAAGAATTTCTTTTTATCAAAAGTATGGTGATGCTCTCTTCTTTTACATGCTAGTTTTGTTTAAAACATGCTTATTTTCCTCTGACTTCAAAATTCTCCCTAACACCAAACCCATATCATGTTTTTACTTCCAATTTAATTTATATCTGTCTAGGTTTTTTCCACTTCATTTTAGAAGTTATTCCTTGTTAACTACTGAAGAAGAGTTAACACTGAGCCACCCCTCAAAAAAGTGTAAATCTTTTCTAAGCAAGACATTTAAAAATTTCCTTTCAACTATGTTTATTATTCATCAGAAATATGCAAAATTTAATATGAAAAGTATAACAGCTCAGGAAACTTTTGCTTCTTATAAAAAGTCTAATTTTTTGGCTTTGATTAATCAATGACTCTTTTTTAGGCTTTCAAATTAAAAAATGTATTGGAATATTTTATATTAATAATTTTAGTGATATTTCTTTTTGAAACATTTTCTTTATTCTTCATCAGAACTCTACTGCTAGAAAATAGGTAAAGGATAAAGCATAAAGGAAGGCAAAGTGTGAGAGAACAATGGGAGAGAGATGACTAAATTATGCACATATATAAATTTGACGTGTATAAACATCACATTGTCTCTTTGGTGTGAGAAACTGAAAGCATAAATAAGAACCCAAATGCATAATATATGTTGTGAAATTGGAAGGAATTATCAAAGGCAGGTGGGATGTTTGTGATGGAAGGGAAAAATGAGATAAGGATAAAATGGAAACAAAGCCTTGTAAATAAGGAGAGAAGAGGAGTTGAAGGGAAAGGAGGGAAAGGGAAAAACAGAGGATATATCATGTACAAGTATAGAATCCCTACAATTAATGAGATCACAATACATGCCTCAATTGTACCCATAAACTTAACTACAAAAAGGCACACATGAAAATACCACCCATTTTATAAAATTAATAGGCATTAATATGTTAAAATACCAAAATCTTTTTAAAAATGGTGTCATTTTTACCTGTAGATTCAAATCTTTTATGTAAGGAAGATTCAGATCTTGTTTTCATTTAATTTTGGTATAATAACTTGATTTTTGCCTGTTCTCTGTGTACTGCAACAGCACATGATTAGAATATTGTTTCTCTCTCTTGCATACATGCCTTTTATTCTAAATCTTTTGTTTTTCATTTAATTTGCCCTTATTCTTCCTAAGTTTTCTCCAGTAATTCTCAATATCTTGTTTCGAGTTGTTATTCTTTACAAAACTTATTTCAAAGATAGTAAAAATCAAAACCAATCAAAATTTCAAATGAAGATGCAAGGAGATTAGCAATAATTATTACATTACACATTTTTACCATCAAAGTAGTTGTTCAATGACAGATATAGGCATGTAAGCTTAATCAAACAATATAAGCACCAAACTTTTTCATTAAATTAGCTAATAGAAATTAGTAG
>NW_004524675.1:1152358-1154254 GCF_000260255.1 Octodon degus | reverse complement strand
GATCCTTTCTCCCATCCCCATTATTCTTTCCTTTTGAACAGTTTCTTTCCCTTTCACAATATCTACTGTATCTTTTGTTACTTATTTACTCACTCAGTCTCTTGACACAAGGGAGACAGTATGATGTTTACATATGTGATTCTGTTTTATTTCACTTATGATTATGGACTCTTGTTGCATCGATTTATCTATAACAGCCTCAAGTTTTTCTTTCTTTATAGCTGAGCAATAATACTCCATTGTATAAAAATACCACGCCTTTTTTAATCCATTACTTGGCCGATGGACATTTATGTTGTTTCCAGGATTTAGTTTTGGCAAATTGTACTTCTATAAACGTGGGTGCATATATATCACTGTGGTATGATGTTTTTAATTCTTTTGGAGGAATACCCAGGAGGGGAATAGCTGGGTTGAATGGGATCTCTAATCCTAGTTTTTTGAGGATACTTCACATGGATTTCCATCATGGTGGTACCAGTCTACACTCCTATCAACACTGAAGAAGGATTCCTTATCCCTACAATACCTGCAGCATTGACGATTTCTTTCTTGCGAATAACCATTCTTTCTGAGTAAGATGGAATCTCAGTGTTGTTTTAATTTAGTTTCTTGGATCATCAATGTTGTTGAACATTTTTATCGTAGATTTATCTATCATTTGTATTTCTTCTGAAAAGTGTGTGTTATTCTTGAATGTCCATTCATGGACTGGGTCTTTAAAACATGGGAGTCTGATTTTTTTTAGTTCTCTATATATTCTAGATAGAAGTCCTTGTCTGAGAGGCAGGTGCTAAATTGTTTTCCTAGCTTATGGGTTTTCTTTTTGCTATGTTGGTGATTTTTTTTTTTTGATGTGAAAAAAAAGTTTTATTAAAATGAGATCCCATTTGCTGATTGTTTGAAATAATTCCCATGAAGTTTGGTTTTTGTTCAAGAACTCTCTGTCTACCTCTTAGTCTTTCAGATTTATACTTATTTTCTCTTCCAATAGAATTAGTGTTTTGTATTAATAATTAGGTCTTTGGTTTTTAAAATTTAGTTAAGTGTGTGATTATAGATATGGGTCTAGTTTGAGTCTTTGGCATGTGACTTTCTTCTCTGTTTCCATGTTTCTAATATTGAGTTGATTTTTGAAATTTAAAAAAAATTGAGCTTCACTACTCAACTTTCTTCTCTCCTTATGGTTTTATCTTTTTGTTTGTACTTTCCCCCATTTCTGTATGTTTTAAGAATTTTCACTAAATTTTCCTTATCTAATGATGAAATACTCATCCATTTTCCTATAAAAGCCTTAAGTTTATCTTAAGAATAATAAGATATGTAATAATATTTTTCTTCACTTACCTCTATTTCTTACCATGAATACTTTGAAAAGTTGGTATTATATTTACAGGAGACCATGCTATTTGTGTCTAATACAGTTTAAATGACAGTGTAGGAGAAAGGCCATAAAAATTTCTTTTTCAATAAAGTTGTTGAATGCAATTTTTATAAGCTAGGTTTTCTTGTGTTTCAAGAATACTTTCCATAGTGATTTATCATTTATTTTTAAAACATATTATGATTGATCCCAAAGCTCATGAGCTATGTCCATGCTCGTATCTGCCTTTCCATGGACCACATGCACGTGGAGATAGTATGAACATGTGATCCAGTAACTTTAACACTTGTACTACTTCATGGTTGTGGCAAGGAACCAGGCATATTTTGATAACCTCCACTCTTTTTTTTTTAAATTTTATTTATTTATTTGAGAGAGAGAGAGAGAGAGAGAGAGAGAGAGAGAGAGAGAGAGAGAGAAAGAGAGACCAGCTCAGCCCACCAGGGGGCAGGGCTGGCTGGCATGTGGTGCTGGGGGATTGAACCGCGGTCCCTGATGCTTTTGCTAAGCTT
>NW_004524675.1:1146352-1152258 GCF_000260255.1 Octodon degus | reverse complement strand
GTGCTGGGGGATTGAACCGCGGTCCCTGATGCTTTTGCTAAGCTTGTTCTAAGTAGGTGCTTTAGACCACTGAGCCATCTCTCCAGCCCCATAACCTCCACTCTTAAGCTGGCAAAGATGTTTCCAGCAATGAGTCATTTAGACAAATATGAAGAAGTCCCCCACAAGTGGTACATTTGTCATTGTAGAGGTTTCGAGTGGCATTTGGTCTTTAATTAGTCTCAATAATTACTGCTTGTTACATTCAATGCTTATACTATTTTTGCACATATAGACAGTCTGTAATTTTTCCAAACACTATATTTGTTTTATTGTTTTATTTTCCTAAATGTTGTCCATAAGAATAAAGTAAATGTAAATTTAACTTCAGTTTATTTGAGGGAAAGTCTTTAAAGTGTTTTATAAATGTTAGTTGGCATCCTAAAAAGAACAGATACAGCAATTTTTTTGGATGAAAAACTATATTGGCCAAGGGTGGATATAATGATATAGTCACTGATAAATGAATGGATGTCAGGTACACAAAGGAAATAAGTGGTATATTCCAGTCCTAGAAGTCAGTGGATGAGCAGGAAAGGCTTAATATAGTTTTTTAATTTGTTCCCCAAGAAAAAGGATATGTTTTTAATATTCAGAAGGGTTACTATGGTGTGCAATCTAGAATCAGTTAGACATTAAATTTAATTTGCCATAAGTGAATTTGTACATAACACTTTGGAGTTAGTTGTATTTATATTTAATACTTCTCCTTCCTATGTCAGAAAAATGCCTCTCTACCAAATATTAATGTGTATTTTATTATGAATCAAATGAAAAGTGCCTGTGTTATTGATGTGTCCTTTACAGATTAAACAATGGCTATAATCATTTTTTGACTATCTATTACATTAACCAGTATAAAAATTGACTGAAGGTGAGGGTATTCTAAGAAGGATGCTCTTGTACATTTGTAAAGAACTTTGACAAGGATTATCAGAGTAAATTTCTGGAGCCGTGTCAGGCAACAGTGAATTTCTATAGAATCAAACAGCAGAAAGGTAACATTTCTTCAAATCATAGAATAATATCAATATCATCTGCAATAATATTAAATTCAGTTTCTCACTCAGGAAAGAGAGATCTGTTTACATTGAGTAATTTCTTCAAAATTCTCCAGATTGGGATTATGAATCATATCAAACTTTGGGGTCATAGCATTAATGTAAACAAAACCCAGATTGTGTTGTGATTCATTTCCTGAATCAATTTAAAAATGATAGTATGAAGTGAAAACACAGAAAATCTAATGGCACATACCTCAAACATTAGCATGTTCTGCACTTTGTTCAAAGTGTTGCTTAAAAATAAAAAAATGAAAAAAAAATTACACATTGTTTGTTGAGAGAACAAACAAAAAAGCAAGAATAAAATGCTGCTCAATAAACAGGCTGCCAAAGACTTTAATTTTTTTTTTTAGATTTGAGAATTTTACTCCATTTTAGAAGTTTTCCTTTCACAGACTCAAAACTTATAGTTATTGTCGGTTCGCTACCACAGATTCAGTCATCAACAGTTACAATGTCCCGTCTTTCACTGATCCCTGGAAAGACTACCTCGCAAACTGATCAGTTCTGTTTCCGGGCAGCAGGAACAAATCACTCCAAAGTACTTTAAATTTATCTCCCATTTTAAAATACTGTTTCACTTGTAAGTTTTAACCTAAAAGAAAGACGTGTCTTTGTTCTTATCTTCCTGCAACTTACACTTCTTTTACTAGTGGTTATCCTTTAACAAAACATGTACCTTTTCACCATATAACTTTAATGCATGGACGTATTTCTCTATATTCTTTTACTCTTCTCTGGTAAACCAGATCAGCCTCATGTTTAAGTTTCATTACAGTGCTTGTACTCAAACTATTAAGTAGGAAATAAATTTTAAACTTTGCCAATAATTTAGGAGTGATAAGGTAGAAATGATATATGTGAAGAGTTGATGTAGAGCCAATGTTGTACAATTAAAGGCATGCAGGTATAATTATACCTTGCACCATGGCTTTTTTTTTCTTTAATGTTTCAGGAGTTATTTAGTAATATCTTAAAACTTGTGTTGCTTGAGGTACAATTTAAGTCATGTAAGTTGATAATTACATTCAAACAATACAGCTTTTACTTCTTTGTGATTTTTAATATACATGCGCACACAATGTGTAATGTATTAGATATGAGGCAAGGTTTTATGCTATTTTATTTATTTCATACATCTTCATTGGAATACAGATCTGGACTGTAGATAACAGACAAACTGCCAGTAATTTCTTTATGACATCTCTGGAGGGCATCATTATATTCCACTTCAAGCTTCCAACCTATCTATGCATGTTTTGCCCTCATGTAGTCTACACTGTAGAAGCCTCAAGTGTTAAGCTTTCAGTTTATGCTGCTTCTCACATGTCACGTTAATTTTACCCCAGTTATCACCCTTGATATCACAGTATCTTACATTTTAAAGTCTTCCACAATCCCTGTCCGAAAGCTATTATATCCATCTGACTATAAAGGTGATTTAGTCCATTTTGTCTTGTTAATAACACAGTACAGAATGCATAAGTTATAAAGAAAAGAGGTTGATTTGAGCTCCATTTTGGAAGTGCAAATTTGAAGGGATGCAATGTCCAGTGGACTTCATCTGCCAGTCCTGATACTTCCCAGAGTATCACCTGGCAAAAGACTGAGAGTGTATGTCCATGCATTAGCCTCTCCTTGTATTTTACTTTCTTAAAAAGCAGTAATTAACTATCATCAGTTACACTCATTATTCAACCCTAATCACTTCCCAAAATCTCATAGCATTCGGTAAGCTGTGTCTTCATACCTCACAGTAGTAATTATATTTTAGTGCATGAATCCTGGGAGACACACTCAAGCTACAGGCAACCCACAGCAGGAGCAGTGGTATCTTTTGGTACCATGTGACCCATCATTGTCTTACGATTTATACCATACATAGAGCTAACTAATGCTGTAATTATATTTAATAGTTATTATAGCGCACTATAAAGTAATACTTCAAGAAGCATATATACACAATTGAATTATGATACTAACAGACTTAAAGCACCATAAGTAAGAATTCAACTATCAGAAGTTATTTGAATATGTTTTAATATTTATTGTATGTAAGATGGTTTATCAATTTTTATAAAACAGACTGGAGTTCAATTCAAGACTCATTTAATTTACTCTTTAAAAGTACAATTCAGGGCCTGAGAGTTAGCTCAGTAGAATAAGCACTTCCCTGGCAAGAGCAGGGTCCTGAGTTTAATCCCTGGTACTACACAACAAACAAACAAACAAACAATTCAGTGATCTTTAATGTGTTCTAGAATCTACAATCACAAAAATAACAGTATTCTTCCAAAACCTTAAATGAACAATATAACAAATTCTTTTCTAGAGATTCTAGAATGAAGCATTCCCTGTCCACTTCAGAAATCTAAGCCAATCCTTATGTTTTTTAAGACAGTAATTTGTGTAATGTGTTAGAGCAGAACAGGTATAGAGCAATAACAGTGGACATAGGGCAAAGTGTATGGTGTGCACTCACACCCACAGAATTAGTTAGAACAACGTATCAAGAAGCTATAGCTCATTTCCTCATTTTGGGTCACAGTATGACCCACATGGTCACAGCATGCATGCCATACTTTTCTAATGAACATATATACTTTAGCATAATGATAGTCCATGGTGTATCTCAGTAGTTGTGTTAGAGCAATACAGGAAGCAAGTTTTGTATTCACCCACAGTAAACGCAATGAAGGGCATGGTGTATACACCTGTACCAAAATGCAAGTGGGAGAGTTTTACACAGGTTATGTGCCATGTCATACATTTGGGTGTTTGTAATTTTCTTATCAAATGTTTTCTTTTTATTGTTTCTGTAGAATTAGCCCAATCCAGTACCGTGCCAAATAAAAATCCACATTTCCAACTTTGGCAGGACGTTCAAGATGAGAAAGCAGGATAATGTCAGCCAATGAAGTTAGCAATAGATGACAGATAGAAAAGTGCATAATGAAGACCCTTGATTAATATCAGGAAGACAGCAGAAATGTAATCAAATATTTTACTGATCAAAACTTTACAAAATTGTCATATATACCTAACAATGCAGGGTTAGTAATAGTTCAGAAATTGTCATTAAGTTCTTGCTGGGCTGAAATGTTTTGGATTGGAAGCCAACACTGATTGTACAGTCCTGATCACTTCCAAAAATCCCTATGAACACCATCTTAGGAGTAAGTATGCTCTGTCTTAATACTTCACTTCCATCGAATCAGTGTGGGGAATTGTTTATACGTGATGGTATGCTATAGATTTTTGAAGTAGACTATCAAAGTAATATAAGAAAACATTTTATATACATCAATATCAAAACTCAAAAATATGTTTATCATTTCACTTCACTATTTGAATTAAATGCCTTCTCAGCAGGAATTCATCATTCTAATTATCAATACTTAAAGGACTTATGGAGAATTGTCAAATGAGGCATTGAGATTTTACAACAATAATGACACTCAAAAACTTGATTTCCTTCAAAATTGTCTATGTGTTGACAATAAAAAGACCTTCCAAGAAAGAAAAAAATCCTCACAAGTTCACTGATATTTTACCATTCCTTGAAAACTTTGAACTGTGAAGCACTTTAGATGCTATCCAAATGAATGTCAATTGATGAACAACTTGCATCATCTCATGGTTGTTGAAACTTTCAGCAATATATGCCAATTCAGTCTTCAAATGTGACATGCAAATGTATGTCCTAGGAGACATATGTTATACCTTGAATTTGGAAATTCAGCCACCTGATGTCTTCCCAAATGAATTCTGATACAGAGCAATAAACTGACAGGTAAAACATTGTAAGAACCTCCTAATAAAACAGGAAGACCAGCAAGATGTTAAGTATGTCCTACCAAAGAAGACAAAAAACCAAAAACCTTCTGCTCTCAGTATTACTTATTATGTAACATTATGTTATATTTGGAAATTGTTCGGGGCCTGTCAATTAGCTCAGTTGTTTAAGCGCCTGCTCATACAAATGCAGTCAGGTACAAGATACCACTGTTGGAACCCCACCTCTACCTTCCTTACCAGACCTGCCCTTAAGACAGGCTGAGCCAGCCGAAAAAAAAAAAAAAAGAAATAAAAAGAAAATTATTCTCAACAACAACAACAACAAACTGGCTCAGGTGTGATCATTGAAATGAAGGTTATTTTTGTGGTAGAGTTTTATTTGTATTTTCATTACAGTTCACAGAAGAATTTAGTCCTGCTGTTAGTTATTTTGATGTAATAAGCAAACAGTTAATGCAGAAATTGTGGTTGACTAGTAATTTATTTCTCCTGTTATTTTTTTATGATTTTTTAAACTCGTAGAAGACTTGGGGTTCTTTTCAATTTTGATTAGTCTGATAATTCTCCAAGATGAATCCAGGTCATTGGAAGGTACAACTGGTAGAGACGAGAGTGTATGACAAAAGGAAGAGGGGTGAGAAAAGATTGCCCACAATATTTAAGCTCCTGATTCTGTTTATCTCTAAAACTCAGCCACATCTATTTATTTGATTTCTTTTTACATTACATTATTAGTCTGTATATCTCTTTTTTGTCAAAAATTGTGAAAATACCCAATATTATTAGTTAAAAATAGAAGTTCTCTGTAGCATTATTATTCTGGAAGTATTATTAAATATTTCTGGTATGAATCATAGAACTTTGTTTTAATTGTACCTTTCAGATTTTATTTACTCTTTCAGGCTCTAACACTAGCAAGACAATACAATGTTTACACATGTGGGTCTGACTTATTTCATTTACCATTGGAGTCTCTAGTTGCATCCATTTACCTATAAAGTATAT
>NW_004524675.1:1141462-1146252 GCF_000260255.1 Octodon degus | reverse complement strand
TATATATATACTGAATAATGCTCTATTATGTAAAAATACCAATTTTTTTATCCGTTCCTCATTTGGTAGGTGTTTGCATTGTTTCAAGATTTGATCTATGACAAATTGTGCTGCTATAAATATGGATGCACACAGATCACTGTGGTATGATGTTTTCAGTTCTTCTGGAAAAAGTACCAGGAGGGGAATAGCTGGGTTGAATGGGGCCTTTAATGCTAGTGTTTTGAAGACCTTTCACACTGATTTCTATCGTGGTTGCACCAGTTCACACTCCCACCAGCAGTGGAGAAGAGCTCCTTTCCTTCCATGCTCTCTCCACCATTTGTGATTGGTTGATCGCTCAATGATAGCCATTCTTTCTGGGGCAATATGGAATCTTCACGTTGTTTTAACTTGCATTTTTTGAATAACCACTCTATGTCCAATCTGTTCTTTCTCATGTGTCTATACACAGACATGCAATGCACACACAGTTTTGATTATAGCTTTAAAATGAGTTTGCATTGTTTCAACCAAGAGCCACTTAGATGATACGTTAATTATTTTTATTGACACCAATTACAGCTTCAAGATTTTGAAATATTATATATAAATTAAGAAAAAGAGATGGTACTCTATCTAAATCTGAAAAATGATGAAATACAATAATAGAAATTGTATTTTAAAAGCCATTCTATGGCCAGCAAAGTAGTTCAGTGGACTAAGCACCTGCTTAGGCAAGCATGGGGACCTGGCTGCAATCTCCTGCACCACATGCTGTGCCAGCTCCACCCCTGGGCACACTGAGATTGGGCATGATGGAGCAAGATGATAAGCCCAATGCTGGGGAGGCTGAAAACATGAGGTAGTGGGAGCCTGTACCAAAAACATATATAACCACAAGTAAATAAATAGCCATTCTGAGGTTTGTAGTAGTAAGGAGTGTCACTGTAGGAGAAATTTTCAACCTTAAAAGACTGGTCCTGATAGTAAAGCACATCAGCTGCTAAAAGGAAGGTAAATGTAGTTCACTACAATTATCACATTGTTTGCAGGCAGATAGCACTGCCTAAAATGAAAGGAAATCAAGTGCCTATGATATTTCAAATGATCAGAGATTAGGGCTGTATTATCATATCCCTAAACACTGTAGTTGGCTGTGGAAATGCAATCTGTATAAAGGGAATGACAAAAGCATGGGATCAGTATCTACGGTTTGTCAAAAGCCCTGTGGTATATTTATCCTGCCATGGTGCGTGTATACCACATGTGGTTAATAGATTCCATTGTAATGCATGATAATACCACCCATCATATGTGACAGTATTGCTATATTTAGTTGTTCATCTATTTTAATCCATCAAACTTGAATATTCATTAAAATGTGTCAACAAGATAAATGCAAATAAATAGAAAGGAAATTTGAAAAGGTGCTAATAATGAATGACACTGGTAACGTAACAACAAAAAATTTATTATATTAAGCTTAGATCCAATTATGATCTCTACTAAGTGTTTCAACTTTATTTCTCAAGACACTTCTATGTTCTGGAGTGTGCAATTGTACTTTTAGGTTTCCATTTCTTTCTCAGAATCTGTATTAACATCTATTGTACATGATGCCTCTAGGAAGAATTTATCATTGTAGGCAATTATTATACAGAAAATGTTCAGGTTTATATGTCTCTATTTGATAATTTAGCTTTGGCAGCAGATGATTGATTTCTGAGTTCTTCTACAGTGAATAATTGCATGTTAACTATGTTTTAAATTGAATTCTGACAAAGATGAAATGTACTGTGAGGGAATTTCAATGTTTTTTAAGTTTTTTGTCCTCTTTCCATGGCCTCTTAATGGTCAATTTTTTATTTATTGTTTATTTTTTAAAGAGACTACAAAATAGTAATCAAACTAAAAAGATACAAATGATACAGAATTTCACTAAACAAAATGAAATAAATTTCACAGTATTTGTTTTATTGTATAGTGTTGTCTTCAAATTAGTTGTTCATCCTACCAGATAAATGCTTGCAAATTTGGAAGAAGAAAGAAATAGAGAAAAATATATATAAAAATTAAGAAGACAAAAAAGAAAGAAAAAACTGAACAAAGAAGACAAAGCAAATTAAGCATTAATTTGTCATTTCCATAGACGAGCAGAAATCTGCAGTGTAACTGTCCAAATCATCCTGATTACATATATATCTCTTTTCCCTGTTCCCTGTCTTGTCCTCATCACAGTAATTCCTTCCCTTTCAGCAGGTCCATTCTCTTTCCCGGTATCTACTGTACCCTTCAGATTTTATTTTCTTTTTCAGCTTTTTATACTAAGGAGACAATATGATGTTTGCATATGTAGGTCTGATTTATTTCATTTTAGAATATGGTCTTTAGCTGCATCAATTTATCTATAAGATTTTCGAATTACCATTGATTTGTATTCCATTGTGTAAAAATAGCACATGGGCAACAAAGGGAAGACAGGAGGCATTACAATCCCTGATCTGAAATTATACTATAAAGCTACTGTGATAAAATCAGCATGCTACTGGCATAAGGACAGACCTAAAGATCAATGGAACACATTAGAAGATGCAGACACAACTACAAACATACTCATCCACCTTATCTTTGACAAATGGCCCAAACATTTTCACTGGAAGAAACACTGCCTCTTTAATAAATGATGCTGGAAAAACTGACTTTCCACATGCCAAAGGCTAAAACTAAAACTATGTCTATCACCATGCACTAAACTTTAGTCAAAATGGGTCAAAGATTTAAACATTAAAAAAGAAAAATTAAGTCTTCTGGAGGAAAATGCAGGTAGAAATCTTAATATATGAAAAAATGTTCCACATCATTGGTCATTCTAGAAACACAAATTCAAAGAACACTGAGGTCCATCTTACCCAAGAAGCAAAGGCTAACATCATAATCAGCCAATAACAAATGCTGTAGTGGTTGTGAGGGAAAAGAAACCATTTTTCATTGTTGGTTTGAATGTAGACTGGTGCAAGCACTATTGAAATCACTGTGGAAATTCCTCAGAAATCTAAGATTGGAGTTTCCACTTAACCTAACTGTTCTTCTGGGAATTTTTTAGAAGTGAAAACATCATATCACAGTGATTTATGTGTACTCATGTTTATAGTAGTACAATTTGTCATAGCTAAATCTTGAAGCTACCCATATCCCATCAACTAAGCAGTATATCTTAATGGTCAAATCTTCTATTGACTTCTATTTTTGTTTCTTATTGTAAGTTGTTTATTGTAAAGTAAGTTATAAACATCTTTATATCTTTAGTAATTCAAATAATGTACCACATTTCTTCTGACAAAGACAATAGGAAGTCCTCAACAAAATAAGCTTGCTGAATTTTTCTTCTTTAGTTCTTGTCTAAGAATGGAACTTGATTTTCATTAGTCCAGAGCTACTGTACAGAGATGATTTCAATCCACTCTTTGGTGATGATGGCTTGATGAGTGCAGTTGAATGTCAAAGTCAATTTATGAATCATCTCAGAAGTGTTCTTGGCTAGCGTTGTCCATCGCCATCATCCTAGCGTTTTGCTCACTGGTGCTAGATTCTTTCAGGGAGTAGTTGATGATATGGGCCAGATTGTACTCCTCGTAATTCTGCAGCACATCAATGTCAATATCATCATAGATGCTCATGCTCTCAATATTTGCAACGGAATTACGGAAAATATAGGCTTTTCTTTTGTTTTATAGGAGATAACAGATCTGAATCCATTAAAGATGATAGAGCCCTCATCAAACTCATATCCAGAGTTGAGTAATACAAAAGCAATGATGGAAGCATCTCCAAAAGTAGGGGGCTTTCTTCCCACATCCTTGAAGGCCACCGGAAACTGGTCAGAATGAGTCCTGCAAAGTATGCTCCTAATTTTATCACCAATTCCAATGAGCATAACCTCTTCTCCAGCTGCCCTGAGTGTGGCCATCTCATTCTTTATCTCTTTAGTGACTGAGGAATGAATAGCGCTGCAGAGTCCCCGACCTGAGGACACACCGATGAGAAGGTGTTTTTTTCTGTCTACTTTTTTTTTTTTTTTTTTTTTTTCTTTTTTTTTTTTTTTTTTTTTTTTTTTTTTTACCGTACCTGGGATTGAGCTCCAGACCTTGCGCTTGCTGGGCAATCGCTTATTCTACTGAGGTATTTCCCTGGCCCCTCTTTCTGCCTTCAGGTACCTTAATATTAGCTTTTTCATACAGAACAAAAGATCCTATTCCATATATTCGAGCCGGTTTCAGCTCCCTTTCAGCTCCCTCTCAGCTCGGGCATATTTTGCTACTGCTAAGATTTTCATCAACTTGGTAATTTTCTGGATATTTTTGATCGACTTTTGTTGCCCGGTGATATCTTCCAAAGTTGCCATATTTCGAACTTGAATTCATTGTGGCAGCAAGGCCCGAGAGAAAATGGTAACAGCTTTGCTGAAGTGTATTGACTTAAAAAAAATATTTATACACCTTTTAAGATCCGATGGGGGGAGGCCTTCAGACACATTAAATCTGTTCTTCTGTCTTCTTTTATTATCTTAAGTGCTATGAGTGTAAACGATAAAAGCAGCAATAGAAGAATTTATGATGATGTGGCATAAGTGATTAACATAGTTATGTATTCTTTTCCGAATAGAAATAGCCATAAGAAATTGGTCTGTGTAGTGATTTCAAACTGTTAAATACAAAAATATTTTCATTGGATTAAGAAATTATAGCTCTCCTTTAGCAGAGAATCAACTGAATAGCAGGATTAGAAATGTTTATAGTTTTCTTGTATGT
>NW_004524675.1:1140213-1141362 GCF_000260255.1 Octodon degus | reverse complement strand
TAGATTTATTATAGAACATTAGGGAAAACTTATGTGGGAGAATTTCACATTTATAGGTAAAAATCTTGATTTAGAAAAAAAATCAATTTTAGATTAAAACTGTTCTGGGTTCAAATTTTAGCTGTACTACTTATTATTCATGTGAAATTAGAAGTTACTAAGTTATCAGTTTCTGTTGCTTAATCATAATTTGGAAATTGTATTGGTTTCAAAATTTGATTCAGATATTTACTATGTGTTACAATCTATGCATAAAAAACCTATTGGAATCATATTTCACATGATGTTTAAATTGCAAAAATTACATTGTACTGTAAATTACCCCCAACTGAGAGTCAACTTCCTAAAATATGGTTGAACACAGAAAAGAACTACATGGTATACAATAAACTGCCATGTGATGGTGTAAAAGGGTTTACCATGTCATTTCTTAGTTATCTCCCCAAGGGATATTGTGTCTTTGCTTAACATGTAGGAAACATGTCTCAGTGTTAAGAATAACCACGTTGTAGTACAATCACTTGGCTGACACCTGAGCCTTTTTCATATGATATTCCATCTCTTGGCAATTGTGCAGAAAATAATTGAGGTCTAAAATGTGCATTGTCTTATTTCAAATGTAGTGCTCAGGTTTGACAACATATATCTTTCTTATATAAATAATTAGCCGAAAGCAGTTATATTGAGCAGTACATCCCATCTATGTGGTTTAGGTATTAAATATCAGGACGAGTTCTGCCAGGGAAAGATGAATCACTTCTTTTTTATTCAGGACTTTCCTGGTAAAAGAGGGGTGAGTGCTTTTGAGTAGGAAGATCCTAAATCCGGTGCTAGGAGCAGCCAGTACTTGGGGTTTTCCCATTCCAACACTGTCATCCCAGCAGGCCTTAAATGTCTTTGCAAGATCAGTGAGGGGGAAGGTTGGGCTGGAAAATGTAGAGTTTGACTTGTGTTCACGGAGATAAAGGGATTTTAAAAAACCTAAGCATAAAGTAGTAAACAAAACAGAACTTTCCAACATTCATAACCTCTATTGGAGTATAATAAACAGAAAACAAAATATTAATATGTTAGATAATTCAAAATGCACCAAAATTAGATAAAGAGAAAGAATGTAGCCTATGCTTTTTGTGGTTTGATATTCAGAAT
>NW_004524675.1:1132281-1140113 GCF_000260255.1 Octodon degus | reverse complement strand
TAATGACATAGTTACAGGTAAATTGATTTCTCATTGCACATAGGAAACAATTTTTCATTGACACATTTACTTTTAGAGCAGTATTCTATCTTTCTTACAAATCTGGAACTAAGTGCTCTATGAAAGCAGAAACAAAGCTATTAGAAGTAGATGCAGGTATATATGTTCTTAATTACTGAAATGCATACAAAGGGATGTTAGCTACATGGCAAGAAATGTTATGCAACACAAGAGAAAAAGCTAATTTTGTGTGATTAAAAATTTGTAGTCATTGGATATGTATAATAGTTTTTCCCAATTAAGAGAATTTTCCAGAAGAAGCTTGACACCTTTTGCTCTTCTTCATCTGCCGCTATTTTATTGATATTTCCAGGGAGTCTTATTTCAAAAGCACATTTTCACTGTGTGGTAGAGTTTAAATCTATGCACATATTTGATGGTTGTTTTGAATAATTGATGAATTTTACTCTAGAATCTACTAGAAAGCAGTGCCAAAACTACTGCTCCTTGAGTTTGATTATAAGAATTTTATTGCTTTAGAAAAGAAAATTACACTACAAAATTGTCATTTAAATTTTCAAGGGAATACAGTGACCTATTAGACTGCATATATTTTCACTTTCGTATTTAATTAATAAATACCATTAACTAACCAAACACATACTTACCATCATAGAAAATTTTCCATACTTTCTTTCTAATAGTACCTGGAAAAATAATTATTTTCAATGTTTTTAGAAGTCAGAACACATAATTATTTTTCCTATCTAAGTTGTATAGGGAGTAAAAATCATTAAGAAATTAATAGGTTGGCTGACTCTCTTCTTAATAATGATTACTATTCTCTATTTTAAATTATGTTTTATATCATATAAATATTTTAATATTTATTTGACATACAAATATGATTTTTAAAGTTTAGTTTTAAATTTTTATGTGTAAATAACTCAAAATGTTCTGAGTAACAGCACTAAAATAAGAAAGTTTTCTTTGAAGTAAAATTTTCTAGGATTAAGAGTGTTAGCTGCCTACACTCTCGTACTCTTTTAATGTCTATAGTAGTTATATATCAGCTTGATAAATTAAGTTTTATTTTATTTTATTTATTTTTAATTAAATAATTAATTATTTACTTGACAAGGTCTTGCTATGCAGTTCAGACTTGTAGCAATTTTCCAGCCTCAGCCTCCTCAATGATGGGATTACAGGCATGTGCCACCACACATGGTTTTGGGGCCTGCTCAACGCACTTGGCGCTCTGGGGCTGGCATAGCATGCAGTGCCTGGGATTGAACTCGGGTCATTGTTCTTGCCAGGCAGGCACTTAGACTGCTGACCTATCTCCCCAGCTCTAAGTTTTATTTTAATAGTAAGTTTTGCTTTATTTATTATTAGGTTTTAAATTAGTTAATTTCAATAACATTTATAAGCTTTTTCTCCATTAACTAATCTACTGTTATTGATCAATAATAATTACATTCATAACTGATTTATTTGTTATTATATGGAATTTAGATTACCCTAGGGGAAATTTGAGTTTAATGTCAATTTCTATGCCACTGCCACCTCGTCAACTAACAACCTGAAGTTCAAGGGTAGCCTACTTGTCATACTCACCTGTCAATATGAATAATGACTGAACTAGCTTATGTCTCAAAATAAATAAATTCAAAGGGCTGAGGACATAGCTTAGCATGAAGGCCTTGGAACCATTCTTTAGCCCTGGGATACGGAAGCCTAGGACTTAAAATTTGGAAAGATCCAGGTCAGTGTCCATTCGACTTCATTGCATGTAATCCCTAGACATAAAGCAGGACATAGAACATCTAGAAGTGTCTCCCTAGTAGTTTGGAACACTTGATCTATTCAGAGTCTCTTACATGCCTTTAGAGTTTAGAGATTCAAAAAGAATCACACAATTTCAATGAAGAACAAGCCAATAAAGGCTGCCAATGCCTTCTCCCTATGTCCCTGCCAATACTTCTCAGATCAGAGAATGTTCAGGCAATTTTAGAACCTGTAAAGCATGGAATACTTAGCCAAGGCTGATGGAGCACCCCCATGTGACAGAAACAAAGGCACAAGGATTAAGAGTGAACCACATTCTCTTATTTGTGTACCTAACATGTAGTCTACATGTCTATTTTTTTAAAGCCTAACAGAGAAATCAAGTTAAGACATAGATCTTCATCCTTTTCTTCAAAATTTGAACTTGTTACTAGATTTCATTTCCTTATTAAAAAAAATCTTTTTCTTCCTGTTGTTTTAGTTGCCAATTATTGGATCACAATTTTCTATATAGGGACTTAATATTATAGTATATGTGTAAATTTGATAAAGAAGCAGGAATTGTATAAGTTTCAAGGTTTAACTTTGAAGTTTTTAGTATTATAATTTGGACAGGATTGTAGCTATACATGAATAGTGCTATTTTCCAGAAATATCACATACCATCCTATTTATTTATAAGTCTTCCTTTGTAAAAGAAGACTTATTTGGGAAATAACAAAGAACATTTGGGAAATGTTCATAGGTTTTTAGATACTATCACAAAAGTATTTCAGAATTTTTAAAGTTATCCTACTATATAGCTATAATTTTTACTCACAGCAGCATTATTGTTTATGTTCGTGCATAGCTTTCCTTTTAAATTATTGCAGTTTTATGTGGCTTATATGTGCTCAGTATAAACATTTTGAAGTTTCTCTATATATACCTGCTATTCTTCTGTAAGTAGGTGATCTGTCATATGTACCATAAAACTAACTCACTTACGTAATCAAAAGTTGGTAACTGGGGCTGATGAGATGGCTCAGTGGTCTAAAGCACCTACCTAGAACAAGCTTAGCAAAGCACAGGGACCACGGTTCAATCCCCCAGCACCACATGCCAGCCAACTCCGCCCCCTGGTGGGCTGAGCTGGCCACACACACACACACATACAAATAAATAAAATTAAAAAAAAAAAAGTTGGTAACTTATGAAAAACCTTATTTACGTTCATGGGAATTTGACATGTATGTACAACAGGACTTAATTCTCTTTTAACCATTTTGTTTTTCCTGCCCTAGCCTCTCCCTCCATCACTTTGCCTCCATAAATTTTATTTTATTCTGTTGTTTTATTTCAAATTTTTTGGTATCTGGAATCGAACTCAGGACATTGCCATGCAGGCACTTATGCCACTGAGCTATCTTCCCAGCACCATGAATTTTAAATCGTTATATTATTGTTCTTTCTTTTCTTGAAATGTACTGACAGAACTTTCCAGTAGAATATTAGAAGCATTTGAATAAATGCCCTAGTTACTGTATTGAGCACCAGGGGTAATTTCTATTAATGTAAAATGCATGATCCTGGGTCATCAATATACTCCTATTCTTAAAAATTCCTTATTTCTGATGAATCTGTATCTATTGCTCTGAACAACAGATTTGAAGATGAAAGTATGTAATGTGACAACCATTGTTACATTTTCATTCTTGTTTTGAAACACTGTATCATTTGTACTGTTGCTTGTTACTCTGTTTTGTCTTTGTTTCTGCTATTTGTTTTTACTCCTTTTTTGGGTTTCTTTTATCATTTATTTCCAATTTCATTGCACTGTGGTCAGATAATGTGCATGGGATAATTTCTGTTTTCTTACATATACTTAAGCATGACCTATGGACCAATATGTGGTCTATTTTAGAAAATGACCCATGTGTAGCTGAGAAAAATATGTATTCAGCTGTGTTTGGGTGGAACACTCTGTATATGTCCACCAAGTCCATTTGTTTCAAACTCTGGTTCAGTTCTGTTATTTCTTTGCTAAGGTTTTGTCTGGTTGACCTATCTTTTGGAGATAAGGGGGTGTTAAGATCTCCTGTTAAAATTGTGGTATTGGATATTTGATTTTTCATGTCCATTAAGATTTGCCTTATATAGTTGGGTGCTGCCATGTTTGGTGCATAAATATTTATGAGTGTTACCTCTTCCTCTTGAATTTTTCCCCTAACCAGTATATATTGGCCTTCTTTATTTCACTTGATCATTGTTGGTTTGAAGTTGAGACTGTCTGAGAATAGGATTACTACCCCTGCTTTTTTCTGAGTTGCTGGGGCATGTAGTATTATGTCCATCCTTTGACTTTCAGCCTACGAATGTCTTTATGAGTTAGTTGTGTTTCTTGTATACAGCATATTGTTAGATTTTATTTCCTAATCCACTGTGCCAGTCTATTTCTCTTAATTGGTGAATTGCGTCCATTTACATTGATGGTTAGAATTAAGATATATTGACTTACGATTGACATGTTATTTACCTGTTGTCGTTTACTACTTTCTCTCTTGTGTTTAATTACTTGCCCTATTTAGTTCTTTGCTTCTGATCTCATTTGTGGAGTTCTGATCATTTTGGTCCCTCTCTAGAACATCTTTCAGTAGCTGTGTAGGGTTGGCTTTGTCATTACGGAATTCTTTAGCTGTTCTTTGTCATGAAAGTACTTCACTTCTCCATCAAACTAGAAAGAGAGTTTTGCAGGATATAGTAGTCTGGCCTGGAATTTGTTTTCATACAGGACTTGAAGTACTCTGCTCCATGCTCTTCTTGTCTTCATGAATTGTGAAGAGAAGTTGGCCATAATTCTGATGGGTTTTCCTTTGAATTTGATCTGCTTCCTTTCTCTAGTGGCTTTCAGTATATTATTCTTGTGCTGAATTTCTGGGATCTTGAGTATTATATTTCTTCGTGTGTTTTTCATTGGGTTGAGGTTACTTGGTGTTCTGTATGCTTTGGTTACCTGAATGTCAGATTGTTTCCTCATATTTGGGAACTTTTCTGCTATTACTTCTGCCCATATTTTTTTTAATGTCATTTGTATTGACTCCTTTCTCATTGATGCCTATTAGTCTCACATTGTTCATCTTTGCATCATCTTGCATGTGATGGATTAATCTTCCTACATCCTTGTTGTTTTTAAGAGATCCTTTCTTACCTTTTCACTAGCCGCACCAGCATCTTCAAGATCTGAAACTCTGTCTTCACTTTCACTTAAACGGTTTTGCAAGTTTGTGATTGAGAGTTTAATTTCCTCTATATCTCTTTGACTCTGCTTCATGCGATCTATTTCTTTCCCGTATTGCTTGTTCAAAGAATCCGTCATTTTTCTAATCTCCTCTTTTTTTTTAATCAATGTCTTCTTTAGAAGCAGTTATAAGTTCTTTTACTGCTGTGTTTTTTTCAGATTGGGTTTCCTCCCTATGTTTCTGTAGTTGCTTCTTTACTTCAGATGCTATGAGTTCTGAGAATTCTTTTTCTATTTCAGAAAAGAATTACACTCTGAGTTCCTCTATAACTTTCTGCTGTTGCTTATTTACTATTGATGCTATTAATTCATACATTTGAGCCGAACTAGTGTCCTCTGCACTTGTTCTGGTTGGGCATTGGGTTTCCTCCATATGTTTTTGCATTTGATTCTTTACTGCAGATGTTATTAATTCAGGGATTTCTTTTTTTTATTTCCAATCTGAGTTCCTCCATACCTTTCTGCAGCTGTTTCTTTATTTCAGAAGCCATTGATTCTTTGCTTTCATCTGTGTGATTCCCAATTTGTTCTGTGTTAGTGTCCTCTGCACTTGTTATGGGTGGGCTTGGGTTCTGAGTTTGTGTTTTGTTCCTTCTCGTCATTTTGTGTAGCACTGTCTTCTGACTTTTGTTGTAGATCTTCATTGCTGTTATAACCTTAGCACATACTGAAGTTCAGGGTCAGATCTACAAAGTTTGGATTTATCCAGCTGTACTTGGCTTGGGTCTGGCTGCTTTGCTCAGCACCTTCCTGCTGCTGCCCTTTGGGGTGAACCTGTTGTGCCCCTCTGGCCAGATTTTCTGCTCCTGGACTAGCTGGATGGTTCTATCCTCGATACTCTCTGCAGGGATTGCAGCTGCAGGGTTGCACCCCGGCCTGTATGCCATGCCTGAGCTGAGCATGGAGAGGACAAGGAGGAGTAAGGGAAGAGGCAGCTCTCCCACACACTCTCCTGGCCTGGGCTAGGACTGGGTCTGGGGGTTCCCAAAACCTGGCAGAAATTCCTAATCGACAGTTGGGCGTGGAGGAGGTCTGCGGAGTGGTGAGGGGACATCCTAAGTGGGTGGAAGAGGCTCTCACCCACGCTTTGCCTGGGCTGGGACCAGTAGTAGGTCCCGCCATTGCAGGGTAGCGGGCAGCTCTCCCACACACTCACCAGGCCTGGGCTAGGACTGGGTCTCTGTTTTTAACTCTTTAAAATAGAACAATAAAAAATGAAAAATAAGACTTCATGATAAAAAATAAAGTAAGAGTACATTTATTTTCTCAACTTTGTCAAGTTAACTTTCAGAAATATGGACATATAAACTTTTTTTTTTTTTTTCAGAACCGGGGATTGAACTCAGGCCCTTGTGCTTGCCAGGGAAGCGCTTATTCCACTGAGACATGTCCCCGGCTCCTAGGTCATATAAACTTTATACTGCTCCAGTAATCCAGTGAACAATTTTGTTAACCTATTTTCAAATATTGAAATATGTCTTCAAGTTTCATTAAATTGTATTAAAATTTTTGGTAATAACTTTACATCAGTATAAGTAATGAGGTTGATTCTAGATCCTATTCTTTGTAATACATTTACAAATGCATTATTAACATTTTACAGTTGTAAAAAGTGGAAATATTTAATTATTTTGACCTAGGAAATATTAAAAAATATAGGGCGGCCCAAGGTATAGTTTATAATTTGAGAACTTGCCTAGCATGCATGAGAGCTTAGGGTCACTTTTCAAACAATGAAAAAGAAATTAGTGATGCTTAATATTTCTTATATACTTCCCAGAATGTTCTTTATAAAATTAAGCATATCTGGTGTATTTTGTTTTCTTTAAATGTAGATTTATTTGACGTTGAATATTTTCTTTAATGAAAATCCCTGCCTCGTTGGAAAAATAAAGAGAGATCCAAGCTGTATTATGTTCTTTTAAACAATTCTTCAGTAAGACTTTAAAGATATCATCCAAACAAGAAATAATGAGTGACCAGCAATTTAGGAATATTTCAAAGGATCCCAGCATCTAGGAAAAGTCAGAAAAGTATTTGGAAGTCAAAGGTGAAAAGAGATTTGAGCCAAGTTTCATGACAAAAAGCTTAAATTGAACTATGCTGTTGATAAAAGAGGACAGTCAATCAACCACTGCACTACCAAGGACGTGAAACGCTGCTATGACCTTTCAGATTCGGATTCAGATTTCCCTGATGAAGATCACAAAGCACTAAATGAACAGATAATAAAGAAGAAAAACCATTAGACAGAAAAGAAATAGATTCAAAAAATGATATTGAAGCACCTGCAAGCGGGCACAGGGGCTAGGGTTTATTCCCCAGTGTTACTGTACTGTCCCCGCCCCTGTGGCACATTGAGACTGCAATTGAGAGTGGGTGTGGTGACATGCGCCTGTAATCCCAGCTCTTGGGAGACTGTAAACAGGCAGATCACTTTGAGTCTGATCTAGTGTGAAACCCTGAACACCCTGTAGGCCTTTGCCTAAAATACCAATAAAATAAATAAAGAAATAAATAACATTATTGAGAAAAAATAAAGGAAAGCAAGAAAATTAATCTAAAGGATCCTAGAAATAAACATGATTTAGATAATTCTAAAACATTTCAGGAAATGAAAAGCTTATGTCAATATAAGAAGATAGACATATATAAGGGAGACTCTTTTCTAAAGAAAAACTAGAGAGAGAGCCAAACACCTTAAAATTGTGAAATTTCCCAATATCAATTGTTCTGAGACAAAAGAGAAAAACAGGTCCATTAATAA
>NW_004524675.1:1126965-1131887 GCF_000260255.1 Octodon degus | reverse complement strand
TAGACAAAAGGCTGAATCGGCTTTGCTTATGATGGTGGAGGAGGAGGACCGAAAGATGCACTTGAGGTACAATATTGTGGATCATCAGAAACTGAGTGAAAAGGAGAAACAGCTTATGAAAAAGGAGGAATTATTAGAGGATGGCTTTGAGGTAAACTTTAATGATGCACGATTTCAGGCAAAGTGTACTGCCCTTTTGTTCAATTTGGATTCCTCAAATCCTAATTTCAGGAAAACAAAAAGTATGGCAAAAAATCCTTGATAACATCAGGCAAAGGGAACAAAAGGCACAAGAAATTATTCAGTCGCTAAAGTGAAAAGAAAGTGAGCTTGAAGAAGCATCAAAAAAGTCCATTGATTCTGCCTTGTCAATGCTGATTAAATCCATTAAAAAGAAAAAGGAACAATTTTAAACAAGAAGAAAACAAAGAATCAAATGACTGAATATTTCTTTTTGGACACCTTTAAATGTATGAATATGTCATAAATTCACTCTCTGGAAGCAAGAGGCAGATTTAGATACCTATTAAAATAATTTACTTTTCTAGCCATATAGGATAAAAGCCAGGAACTCTTTGTTATTATGTTTAGTGTTTATGGAAATAATTTATAAATAAAATTTCAAATAGTCTTAAAAAAAAGAAAAAGAAGTATTTCCTTAGTCTTAATTTCCAGCAATGAGATATTTCTTTATTTTTCTGTGTTTTTGAAGATGTTTAGTTGGAAATAAAAGACTGTTCAAAAGTTGTTATTCTTAGTATTTTTAAAGCATTTTGAAAATGAAGATATATTAATGCTCCAAGGCAACTATAATTTACTCATAGACACACTAGATTTTTCAGTTTATGATTCAGATAGATTTCATATTCCATAATTCAAAAATAATGAACATCGTAAATACTATACACAGCAAGATATTTCAAACTATATTAATCCACAGATTGCTATTTTCAGAAAAGTTGATTTATAAACTTCATGATTTGTAAATTTTTGTTACTAAAAAACTCAAAAATACACATATACATACAATTATATGATCAATGGAACTGAGCAAAATAGCTAACTTCTACATGGAAAAATGGCTTAGTAATTTATAATGGGTATAATCGTGCAGCATCATTTATCACTATTCTATTTTTTACCATAATTTTTCCTGCTAGGTATGATAATTTTCCAAATATAATATCTGCTGAGTTTTAAAAAATTGTTTTAATGTGCAGTATGACAACCATGGTTGAATATCTTCCGTCCTGTTGTTTTTTAAATGTATATCTTCTCTAATACCATAACTGTTATTTCTACAATATCTTTAAAATAAATAAGGGGCCAGAAAGATACCTCCATGGAATAAGTGCTTGCCCAGCAAGTGCAAGATTCTGAGTTGATTCCTGGTACCACCAATAAAAAATAAATAAATAAATAAAAATATATAAAATAAAATAAAAATAAGTAATAGAGACAAGGAAAAAATTAAGGTTTATTGAAAGAAATACTTAATGTTTAATTTTTTGATCAGTCTTTCACAACTATACCTGGTAATCTAAGCAACAGATTTGATAGTACCAATACATGATATAACAATTGTTTTTAATTTTATATTTCTGCTTTGAAATTTTGGACCATTTGTATTTTTTATGTTGCTTTGTTATTGTCTTTGTTCTTGTTATTTGCTTTTGTTTCTGTTCCTCTTTAAAATAAAAAAAATAATAAAATAAAAGTCATTTTTAGACAGAATTGTGTGGAATTTTAATATGTATATTCCTTTCTTATTTACTTCTAAATAAATGCTGACTTGCATTCTATCTGGGTAATTTTGAACTTACTGTCTTCCAAATGAAATGTTGTTATTCATCTAGTTATATCTTAATAAGACAGATTTTAGGTGGGAAATACATTTCAGGAAATGATGTTCTTGCAATTACTTAATGAGAATTCCCTGAATTTGAGAGATTCAGTAAGATAGTCCAGTATATTATTTTTCCAAAGACACTATTTTTATACAGATAAATAAACATTTTATATTTCATTAATATTTTGAAAAATATAGTCTAAAATATGTAAGAAATAATTAAAATAAGTTTTAGAAAGACTTCTGTAATTTTAAACTACATACTCAATCTTTTCCACTAAAATCTAAGGGATGTTTAATGGTATATTAATTTGACTTTCTTTCAACTCTGGGTTAACTATAGACTAGATGGTATTCCATTTATATTTTGAACTTTGAAATACAAAACAGTTGATGACTAAGTAGGGTAGGAAAGGACAGATAAATATTAGCTGAGAACTGATGTGCCTTTTTTTTATCGTAACATATAAAATAAAACCTAACTTCAGGGAATGGTTACATGCTGTGCATGGTGCCCCTTCAATTATACCTTTCAAAGTAGACACTAATTTTTGGAGAGATCAGAAAGCAGTAAAATGTGCAGAAGAGGTTATTTCAAACAGAGATTGGCCTGTCGGCATTTAACACAGGCTCTTCTAATCCCCTCTGCCCTGTTCTGATAGGGAAGAGATTAGCAGGCTTTAGCGTCCTTCTTCTTTTCAGAATCTGTTTTCCAACTTTGAAGAAAACAGAGTACATACCTGAAGAAGTCAGGTATTCAGTCCTTAAAGTTTTTCAAATATTTCTTAACCATTTAAGTATGCGATATATGTGGCTGAGTGAAGAAAACATTTATTAATAAGATAAAATATTATTTTATGACTCATTTACTAGGATATTAACTTCCAAATAGACTCATTTCTGTAGTTTTTCACCAAGGTATGCTCTGAGGAGGAGGCTTTCTTCTGAAAGGATTGCTTGTGGAAGTTTTTAAATTACTGCTTGTTCAATCATAGAATTATTGAGATTTTTAAATAAATGTCCAGATTTGTACTGCTGGGTTACCATACAGCAGCAATTTTTAACCTGGAAACCTTAGCTACTTTTTCCTGCTTATGCTCTGCTTTGCCTGAAGATTCTCTGCTTTTCCTTGACAAATGAAGCTTTGTTTGCATTATGACATGCATGCATCTTCATCCACCTTGCCTATAAGAAGCCAAGAGGCATGGTAAAAATCAACCTTCAGTGTGTCCTTCCTGAATTTCTACCAGGGAGGTTGTGGTTAAATCAATTTCTGGTGCGGAAAGTAGAAGGCATCGTTACTAGTGCTTGTCACCAGCACACCCTGGGTGTATGTGCGGCCCTCTGATAACAGTGCCCAACCAGTTGGAACAGGCTGTTTCCTCTCGAGGTTGGTGTTCACTAAAATGCTTGTATGATGGGATGGCAAATGTCATCCCAGCGTGTCAGTTTTACATTGTCATTACATCTGTTGTATTTCTGTACTTTTACATTTTGTACAGTGTCACTTGTCTGATGCTATGCTTTGTTTTCTGAATGTTCTTCTAATTATTAATATATGGCACCCATAAGAACCATAATTAGAAAATTAAATTTTATTTCAGGTGCAAATGATGACCAGAGAAAAAAATCTACTATGTTGTTGAAACCTTCTTCATATTTAAAATAATCATATAATTCATTTTTCTGTAACACTTTATGCCATGTAATAAACACTCTAAAACAAAACTCAAAACTCTATCAAGTTGTACAATATACAGAAAAATGTTATGAATGTTTCACCCAAATTATTCAACATAATTTAATGACAGTCATAATAAATTTGGAAGTACCTCCAGCTGTACAGCACCATTTAAACTGAGATGCAGAGTGCTATCACTACACCTTATAAGCAATATGAACCTTGCAAGATCATGTACATAAACCCACTAGTAAAGGAATATTACCTACAATAAAATACACTTTTATAATTAACATAATGGAGAGTAAAAGCAAGCATGCAGACAACAGCCTAGCTGCATGTGTAATTTAACTTAAGGAATGTTTGTTACCTTGATCTTCCATTGTACTTGTTATCCTCTCAAGTCTGAGAGAAGTTTATGAACAAAGCTCATCATTGGCTTAAATTAGAATCTGCTTTATGAATAAGTATTTACACTGAAACACATTTTGTCCCCAACATACAATCTAGTGCTTGATTAGTTCTATAAGATATGAGTAATTCATACCCATACAAATAGATGCTTTCAAAATGTGATAGTGTGGTCAGGTATGTATTTTCAGATGTCTCTGGCATCAGAAATATCTTATTTATGTTAATGTGGTAAATTATTCCTTTAGCTTAAGCACTAAATACATTCTATTTTCATATAGTCAAAAATCACTTAAAAAGAGTAAAGAAAATGCTTTAACATAGTGCTGAGTTACTGAGATATTTGCTATGATACTGACATGTTGCGTAACAGTGTCATTATACTTCAATATGATCAGTATAAACACTAAATGAGCCTTTAAATTATGATTTCCAGAATGTATTCTCTATATTTATTGTCAGTCTTTACTAAATAACTAGTTTTATGGTAAATTGATGATGTGACAAAATGACAGAAATAAATATTCATATCTCCTGATAACATCTTTCTTTTATCTTGAAGAAGAACTAATACATATAAACCAAAATTAGCATGTTAAAAGAAGACTTAGGATAACAAATGTCATCAAAAGAAAGAACAATGCTGATGTGAAAACCACAATTTAATATTGCAATCTAAGACCTGACACATTAAATTGCAAACCTGAAAGCAATATTAAAATGCCCTAATCATAATATTAAATGACAAAGCAAAATACAACATCCAGCCTTACAGAGTACAATAACATTAATCTTTAAAATGAATGCACAATAGCTCCTTTAATTTTCTTATATTTCTAAAACTATTTAATGTAACAGCTATTACTATTGAGCCATTGAGGATGAAAATGTACTATCCTAGTTTAAGAATGTGGGAAAAAATTGAGATTTTATTTTATAATTCTCCCAATAATTTGCTTTTCAGTTACGGATATTTAGTTA
>NW_004524675.1:1120636-1126410 GCF_000260255.1 Octodon degus | reverse complement strand
TACATTCTCTTAATGAATAGAGGGATTTGTTCTAATGGTGTTTGTAAATAGTATATCATGTCTGCATCTTGTACAGCAAAAAACCACTAGGAAGAATGTATGCAATGTGTTAATTATTGAAACTGTCCTACCAACTTTGTTTGAAACTGTCTCATTGCTATTTGTTTCTCAATAAAATTACGGAAAGAAATAAAAAAGAGGGAAAAATTTATACAGGTATTAAATAAAAATGTATTCTAATTTTAAAGTATATGATAAATTTTCTTGAAGAATTTCATGCTTTTATAAAAGATTTTACTTCATAAAACTAATTTTAAACCTTCAAATTTAATAATTAATCAAAATAAATGTTCCTTACACTAAAGAAACAGAAACATTTTGGTTCTAATTCAACTGTACAACTCTGTGCTAGATTTCCTGTTAGAGAGTACCTTAAAATTATCTAATATTTCATTGTGAAAAGTTTGTGGCTTCTAGCGACAACAAACATCATTTCAGTAATCTGGCAATCATCATGTAGAGACTGTGAGATCATAAAACTACTCGTACTTTATTTGTTTTATCACCTTGATTTTAAATCTTCAAAACATTTTGTGCAGAAAGGACAGTCACAGATTTGGAAACACATGGGCTGTGGATTGGCCTGAACTTCCAAACTTTGATGTGTGGAAGCCTTAACTTGTGATGTCTATCAATGGGTCTTTTGCGTGGCAATTAGGCTTGGCCATAGAAGACCGAGATCTTCGTAATAGGATCAATGTCTGTGCACAAAGAACTACCAGAGTCTCTTATTTCCTTTCTCTCTCTCTCTTTTTAGTCAAATGCACAGAAAAAGTCCAGCAAGCATATGAGAGAGGACAATAACTGAAGGAAAGAGGTCTTATAATATCCCCGTCAAAGTAATATCTTGATTTCTGATTTTGAGCCTTCACACTGTAAGAAATATATCCTTATAGCTGTATGTGGTGTTTTAGTACAGCTCTTCATGGGCTAACACACATCTATTGATTGATTGATTGATTGGAACTGGTAATTGAAGTCAGGCCCTTACACTTGCCAGGCAAGTGCTTATTCTACTGAGCTATCTCCCCAGTCCCTTACACATCCATTTAATACAACATTTAAAAACGAAATATCTATAAGCTCAAGTCTATAGAAATAAATCATTTTTTTGCTTTTTACTTTTTTATTAATTTTATGGAGAGACAAATAGCAATGAGACAATTTCAAAACCAATTAGTAGGACAATTTCAATAACTAATACATTGCATATTGTTGTCTTCATAGTGGTTATTCATAGTACAAGATGCAGACATGATGTCCTATCCAAATACTATTAGTACAAATCTTTCTTCTCATTGAATTAAGAAAAAGTAGTTTTATATCTAGCCCAATTATTTTGCATATACAGACACAAGATGGTTCTTCATTTGTAGCCCCTTTCTTTGTTTAGTTTTGTCACAGATGGATATTTCATTGCCATTTAAATAGCGTAGGTGCATGAACTCATCAAAATAATCCAAGATAGCCCAGTAGTCCACAATAGTAATGTGTTATCTGTAGGACTGGCAATGTCAGAAGTTGTTGACCTGAGCCTTCCACAGCTCAGTATATTAACATGGCCTTATTCTTCATGTCTTGTTTTTATACTTTTCTGCTAGATGGTTAAGTCCAAGATAAAGCAAGACCTATATAACAAGAAATGTAACTTTTGTTTTATAAAAATTATTTCTTAACTAACAATTCTAATTCTGAAGAGATATGTTAAAGGTTGAAAATATTCCTATGTGAACAGATGTACACATGTACAGCAATGAAAGTGAAAAATTTATATATAAAGACATATATACAATAACTGATAAAATTTCAAATATTTTTCTCGATCTCCATTTAAGACACTGACAGGTAGAGTATATTTATAAATGTGTTCATGTACATGCATATATAAATTTTTGTATATTATGAATACTTTGAATTTTAATTTTTACAAATTCTTGATTTCTCATGAATTATACATTTTATAATATAATACAATTATTGTGTAAGTATTAAAGTAGGTACCATTTCTTTGCTATTTTTATGCCAATTTATCCTTCTTATTATAACTATATTATAGCTTGTTTTTAATTTCTCTGTTAAAAAACTGAGTAAATCTAATAAATAGTATAGGTTAGCATTTTAAAGGATACGACTGTATAAAGGGAATATCTGGAGTGTGCCTACTCCTTAATCAATAGATAATTTTTGCATATACTATTACAATTGCTTTATTGTAAAAATATTACATAATTATAAAAGTATAACTCCTGAAGTCAAATAACTACAGTTTAACTGATAGCACGGGTATATAGAAATTAATATAATTTTATATTGTAGTCCAACCAAATTTATAATAATTCAAGAATGGAAATATTGTTATATTCCTGTGCTATCCAAGTTGGAAAGTGATGATAGGCAAGGAATGATCACATGAATTTAATATTTTGCTCTGGGGAGGTAGCTCAGTGGTCTAAGCGTCTGGAAAGTGCAAGGACCCGAGTTGGAGCCCAGGTATCACATGCCCGTACGAGGTGTGGTGGTGCAAGCCTGGAGTCTCAGTGCTGGGAAAGCTGACGCTGGAGGATCACTGTGAGGCTGAGCCACATAGTGAGCCTGTGTGTCAAATAAATAATAAAATAAAACTTTAAGGAATTAAAAATTTTAAAGAAGAAATTTGAGGTGGGGGGAAAGAAATTTGATATTTTGAGAAGAGAAAAGATAGCAACAGGCTTTAAAATGTCTGATGTCTTTCTGATGGGAGGCTGAGATATTTCGCATTGAGCAGGCACAGTAATGAAATGAAACAGGGGACTACCGTGGCGGAGGAGTCGTTCGTGCCTGAATGCGTGTCTAAAGCCGCTATAAGCCTTCCGACACGTTAGCTAATCGCAGGCGTTAATGCCAACACGTGTTCTGGGACCAAACTAATATAATGAATGCATTTATTTTATCAAATGCTGGAAACTTTTTAGTCATTCACTTATACTCACCCATGAGCAATAAACTCACATGTCATGTGTAGAACAATGTTTTTTTGTTTGTTTGTTTTTAAAATTTTTTAAGAGCAAGGACATTATATTTGAGAAACAAGGAAAATCATTGAACAAACCAGACAAATTATGGTGAATGTGCTAAAAGTAGCTATTATTTAATGACAACAGGAAATGTACCCACCTTCGACTTATTTTTGTCTTCACAAAAACAAGTTAAAAAAATGTCATACTCATTCTACAGTACAAGAAAATGTTCAATATAATTGAATCAGCCCACTCCTGTGAAGGCAGTATTTATATCCAGTTTACTGACTCTGAAACTTTTCCTACAGCACACGATGGCAAAAGCATATTAAAGCTTAGGGTCAAAAATCTCTTCAATATTCACTGTTCACCAGTTATCATCTAGAAAGTATTTCTTCCTTGGTATCTTTTTGGCAATGTATACAATTATTTCCATGTGTATGTATTTCATCTTGAGTGCTTGTTGTTTGTTATGTATATTATTTACCTGTTCTTAAAAGTTTAAAAACAAAAACCATGCAATTAACCCATACATTAGGCTTGTATCTCAACATGAAGATATGTATTACTTTATTTGTCTCACACTGAACTTGTATATTGTTTTCCTGGTTCTGTGGATGTAACTCCATGGCACAGACTCTTGATTCCACTCACATACATTTGCTACATGAATACAAAGTACCTTCTAACAATTAAGCTCATATTAATTTAAAATCTGAAAAAAAAATTGAAATAAATTGTACAACATAAAAAATGGATGAATTAGCCCATCCTATTTTGTCATTGGTAGACTAAACTATTAAAAAGGAAATAGTCCTCAAACTGAACTACACATTTAATTCATTCCCCATCAGAATCCCAGAGAAATGGATATGCTGAACTAAAACTTCAAATCAAATGTCAAGAGGATCCAAAATATTCAAAGGATCTGGAAAAAATTCTTACTTCATCTTCCAAGTTTTAAAACTTAAATTAAGAGTAGAAATTTAGAAAATCTGATTTAAGGATTGATACATGAATCCATGGTATGCAATGGAAAGTTCAGAATACATCCATAGCAACAATAGTTTTCAATTATCATATAAAAACATTATGTAATTTCTTGAAAAACTTAAGTGTAAAGCTGATAAAAATTTCTTAGGTTAAAGTGTAAGATAAATCTCCATGACCCTAGACTCCAAACTCTACTCTTAGACATAAGGCCAAAAGCAAGAAAAAGAAATAATTAAAAGAGATTAATTATATTTATTAAAATTAAAAGTATAGTTCCTGAAAAATACCACTAAGAAGATGAAATGATAACCCCTATAATAAGAAAAAAATGTATATCATATATCTTTTCTATTCAGAACGTATGTCAATATTTTATAGCCCAATAATAAAAATCCAGTATGCCAACTAAAGATGAAAAAATTATCTGAATAAATCATTTATTTCAGGAAGATATGCAATTACACAGTAAACACATGAAAAGATTCTGCGTACCATTATTTATTGAGATATGCAAATCAAGAACACATTAGATGCTGAGTCACATCACATGAGTATTTAGAATCTTCCAGTAAAAAAAATAACAAGTGTTAGTGAGTAGGTAGAGCAGTTGCAGCACTGATATTCTGCCAGTGGGAACGTCAACTATTATAACCACTCTGAGAAACAACATGGTACTTACATTAATGGCTAAATGCATGAATTACCGTATGATCCAGCCGTTCCACTCCTAAATGTATAGAACAAGAGAAAAAAACATGTATGTTAACTTCCAGCCCTATAGATGAATGTTGATAGCAGCAGTATCATAATAGCCAACATAGTACTGTAGAAACAATCTGGTTTCAGCTGCAGAGTGGATAAACAACACATGGCCTACTCATATGACAGAATACTCAGCATAAAAGAAATGAAGCACTGACATAGATTACAACATGAAAAAAATGTTGAAACAATTTTGTTAAGTGAAAAGAGCCCGTCAAAACATGGTGCATTTAATAGGATTGCATGCATATTAAATGTCCTGAATAAGGAAATCTACAGCTGCGTATACTAGAACAGTGATTGCTCTGAGCTAATTTGGGGATGATAGAAAAATAACAACAATGAATGTATGGATTATTTTGTAGATGATGAAGTGTTCTAAAATTGATAGCAGTGATGGGCACATGTATGACAATTTAGAAAGAACTCTGCACTTAAGCCTTTGACTGGGTAAATTGTATAATATGAGACTTACATCTCAAAAATGGCTAAAATAGTCAACTGCCATATATTCTATTGCAAAATTAAAAATAGCACTGTATTTCTCAAAATGATAAAGAATAAAACAAAAACACATGGTGTTATGGCTTCTATCTAGATTTTCTCCAAAGTCTAATGCTTCATAGGTGGGGCTTTTCAGAGGTGGCTGGAACTACAGTGTGCGATACTGAGATTGCAGGTTGGTGACAACTAATAGGGATTCAGCATAGATCTAGGTGTGTATAATGGAAGCCTGTATGAGGGTAGTGACAGTCAATAGGCTTATATGATCAATGAAATAAAAAGAGAAAGAAGGAAGGTAGACTCACTGCTGCTGTTTGTTGCTAGCTGCTTTCTTATATTTATTTATTTACTTACTTATTTATTTAGTGGCCAGCTCAATCTGAGCTAGGGGTGGGGCTGGTGCAGCATGTGGTGCTGGGGATCAAACTGTGATCCCTGTGATTGCCTAAGCTCGTCTAA
>NW_004524675.1:1116616-1119346 GCF_000260255.1 Octodon degus | reverse complement strand
GACTACAATCTCCCAAATGATGGATGGCCAAGGCTTAACTAAAAGAGAGAAATGGCATGATTTTAAGACTCCATAAGGTTCAAAACCCTCTAACAGAATTTGGGATTCTCTGGAAGCTAAGACCAAGATCTCTGGATGGCCAGTATTTATTCAGTTATCAAAACAAAGGAGAGGAATACTGTAGAAAGCAGGGGAACACTGAAGGACTTCTCCAAATAGACTTTATTTTAATTTAGGAAAATTATGTTATCTCCAGGCAGGCTTCCACCCCAGAGAGACATGTATGCAGCTATAGTCTTTCCCGAGTTAAATGAGCTTGGAGCACGGTGCCCTTCTCTATGGACTTGTCTTGGCTTTTGAGGTGTCCTGAGTAAGAAAAGATTGACTGCTGATGAAGGGGGGAAGAGGAGCCAAAGAGAGGAAATGGAAAGAAGGGGGAAGGAGAAGAATTAAGCAGGAGGGGGAAGAAGAAGAGAAATAATCCTTTAATTCTTTTCACAGGCAATGAAAAAGATGTCTGACTGCTTTCCTCCTTCATTGAAAAATAATTAGTAAAAGTCTCTATTTTTAATATCATACTTTAAAAGAAAAGGTTTTAGGTTTCTAGACTGAAAGAATTCACTTTTGTACCCATATTATCTCAGATATCAGCCAGTATAACTTCCTGAACATTGTAGGAGTTAAGTAAATAAAAAATTAGAATGATGTTGAAATGGCAAATATAGTAGGTTTTATTCACTCCTCTGATGCTTATACCTTGGTTTGTAGCAGCAGAAATTTTCGTCAAAGAAAATTGCACACCAAAGTCCAAAATCTAACCTATGATGGAAAAAGGTCTGACTGGTCAAGATGAAGCTAAGGAAGGAGCAACTGACCCTGCTCAGTTGTGTCCTCCCCCAGATCCTGTGCGGTTCTTCAGTGCAGGCTAATGCGTCACTAAGTGCTTCAATGACTAATTTGGTTCTATATTTCTACTTTATTGATGAAGACAGTGAAGGTTCAAGTCCTTCCTCTGAATCACACTAGTTTTATACAGTGTCAATCTTTTCTCTCTTATGACTAAATGAATTTCCATATCATACAAGATTTTATACTGGCACCTTCTAAAGTGTAGCATTGTTTTTACTTATGTGGGTATAGCAATTATATGAAGCTATTATTATAACATTATACAATATAAAACTCTGAATAATCCACACAAATGAAATTTTTAATGATAATGGGTAATAAAAAAGACCAAACAGCTGAATTCTGGGTCACTCTAAATGGTAAAAACATAGGTGGAAATTAGGAACCTGCAGAGGAGACAGAGGAGGAGGATAAAATGAAAATTTATAAAAACAAGGGTATTGCAGAAGTCAAGTCAAGATGCCTATGTCGTGTGTGTGTGTGTGTGTGTGTGTGTGTGTGTGTGTGTGTGTTGTGGGTTGTTTGTATCTTTCATATAAAAAGGAGTATGTGACTATAAAGTAAGGCTTGGTAATAGTGAAGATCGTGCTCATAAATTATCCCTGAATGTAGTGAATTGAAGTTCATTTATAATTTTGGACAAAAGCAAATTGTATGTTCTGATCTGAGAGACTTAGAGTACACATGGTTCTTTGGGAGAATTAATTTTTTTGATTTGTTAAAATAATCTTAAGCAATACTACTGTACATAGTATTAAAGATTTCTCTCTTCTATAACACTATACAGACCAAATATGCAAGTGTTGGAATTTATCTGGAGCACATAATAAGCCATGTATGCTCATCTAACTTAATGGCAAGGGAACTTTTTTTTTTTTTCCAAAATAGTCCAAGAATTAGTTTTCTAGACTTTTTAAAAGTAGAAGCTTATGATTTTTCTGCTTCTGGACTTTAAGAGAATCTGTTAAAAAGAAGGATTGGAACAATAAGGGCACCTTAAATACTTAGTAATTTATAAGTATTTTTATCTGTTTTTGTTTTTGTTTTTTAAGGTTTTTTTTCGTGTGTGTGTGTGTGTGTGTGTGTGTGTGTGTGTGTGCAGGGTCTCACTACACAGCTCAGACTCATAGAGATTGTCTTGATTTCTGCCTCCCTGGTGCTGGGATAACAGGCATGTGCCACCACTCCTGGACTCCATCGCTGGCTCAGCATGCCCCAGGGCAGGGCTGGTGGGACATGCGGTGCCAGGGATCAAACCCTGGGCCCTGAGTTTACCTAAGCAAGAAGAGCTTAGTCCACTGAGCTCTACCACTGGCCCTCATAATTATTTTTGTTTGTTTGTTTGTTTTTGTATTTTACTTGATTGGACTTTTAGTGGTCCGCCTGTTTACAGTCTCTCAAGATTTGGGATTACAGGCCTCCGCCACCACTCTGTTTCTTATTCTTTTTCTTTTTTTTTATGTTCTTGTAAGTCTCCTTTATTTTAAAAATGCCACAGCAAATATCCAATTGCAATGTGATACCTTTAATTCTGGAATACTATACAGTATTTATTTTTTTAAATTTTGTATTCATTTTAAGGAGAAAAAAGGATAAAAGAGCAGTGAAACAGTTTCAAGACAGGTCAGTAGGATAGTTACAATAGTTAATACATTGTATATGGTTTTCTTCATAGTAGTTATTCATAGTAGAAGATGTAGACATGGTATCTTGTCTAAACAATATTAGTACAAACCTTTCTTTCTTTTTTTTTTTTTTTTCCGGAACTGGGGATTGAACGCAAGCCCTTGCGCTTGCCAGGGAAGCGCTTATTCCACTGAG
>NW_004524675.1:1113987-1115980 GCF_000260255.1 Octodon degus | reverse complement strand
TAGTCCATAATAGTAGTGGGTTTTAGTTAAGACTGGTAATATCAGAAGTTGTTGACTTGAGTCTTTTACAGTTCAGCATATTAATATGGCTTTATTTTTTATATTTTGTTTTTATATTTTTCTGCTGGATGGTTAAAACCAAGATAAAGCAGGACCTATATAACAAGAAATGTAGCTTTTGTATCTGATAAGGTCAGTAAAATCCCCTCAGGATTTATCCTGAAAACCTGTACTACAGTTTGTAGATCCTTTGTCAGAGTCAGCCTTATGGATAAGTCCTGTCCATAGCTTGAGCAATTTGTTCTCTGAGATAGCTCAGTGAAATAAACACTTGCCTGGCAAGCACAAAGGCCTGAGTTCAATTTCCCAGTTCCACTAAAAAAAAAAAAAAAAAAAAAGTTATATATGGACTAGCCAAATAGCTCCGTGGATTAAAGAAAAAAGCCTGCAAGCAGACACAGGGACTGGGAGTTCGATCCTCAGGCCTGCCCTGCCAGCCCCACTCCTGGGGCACATTGAGAAGCCAATTGAGACGGCGTGGTGGCCCAGTTTCAATTGCTGTCTCAGCAGCCCCAGGCCAGGCCAGCACAGCAGGCCTGGGGATCAACCCCAGCCTCTGTGCCTGCTTCCAAGAGCTTTAATCCTCTAAGCTATTTTGCCGGCCCTTTTATAATTATTTTCAGTTTAGCTTTACATCTGTCTTTTTAAATTATATGGCCAATTTATACCAGCTCCTACTATGTATGAGTTATTACCAGTACATGAACTATATGTCTACCTTTAAATGACAGAATATAAAGGATACTTCTAGCTTATCAAATATAAGTAGACAGAAAAATAGGCACCACCCGATTGAAAGAATATAGATAATGGAAGGACTAACAAAATATCTTCCCAACACTTTCACCCTGTAACCCCAGCAGCTCCTTCCAAAATCCCTCCAAATTCAAGTATCAAGTCTATGAAATAGGTTCCTCTCTGAACTAAACTCATACAGTGTATAATTTCCCAATATATGTAGTAGTTTTAAAATATCCTATTGTTCTCAGCAGGAATTCATAGTCGGAGTCTAGTGCGGGAATTGATTTCTGTTCTGTACTTGGCCCACTCCCTACACAGAGAACATTTGCATGAATTCTCCCAGATATACAAAAGTGTTGGACGGCTTTCAAGCCTCCTGTCCTCATGGGTAATAATAAAACTATGCTGGTGAACTTTTTCTAACAAGGCCACAGCCTGTGCTTTCTTGTCACAGTGGTTTCAAAATGAAACTAAAGGATGACGCTAAGTTTCAATACGCAGGGATAGCTGCCATTCAGGTGTATTTACCGACTGGGAGTTCATTATACAAATAAGAGGACGTGTAAATTAACAAAACATATCTGGCATGGGGCAGAGGAGGTGGCTCAGTAGAATAAGCACTTGCCTGGCAAGTGCAAGGGTCTGAGTTCAATCCCCGGTTCTGAAAAAAAGAAAAAAAACTTATCTGGCAAATAACCACATAGTTTGTTATGCTCCAGTAGTTCCAACAGAGGCAATGTTTTACAAATTAAAGCAATTGTAATAAAGCTAGTCTATATCAACAAAACATCTAAATTCACTTATACATGTAGTTATGTACACTTTCTTTCTACACATATAGATCCACCTTAGGCATAGGAGGAAGTAGATCAGCTCACGCAATACTTTTGGTTGCCCTTTATGGAAGGCATCATTTTCATTTATCATACAATATATCTGAAGAGAAGAGAGTGTTTGAAGGGCATACTATTAAATGTTTCATATTTGTATTTCAAGAGACATAGGGGCCAGGGAGATGGCTCAGTAGAATAAGTGCTTCCCTGGCAAGCACAAGGGCCTGAGATCAATTCCCGGCTCCGCAAAAGAGAGAGAGTGGGGGAGAGAGAGAGAGAGAGAGAGAGAGAGAGAGAGAGAGAGAGAGAGAGAGAGAGATTGTCTAACTGTATTTTAATTTAAAATATGAACCTAATTT
>NW_004524675.1:1105556-1113372 GCF_000260255.1 Octodon degus | reverse complement strand
TGGTGCTGGGGGATTGAACTGCGGTCCCTGATGCTTTTTGCTAAGCTTGTTCTAAGTAGGTGCTTTAGACCACTGAGCCATCTCTCCAGCCCCAGTTGTTAAAAATTTAACAGCTTTTGCTAAATGGAATATTCATAAAAATAATTTCTGTGCTTTAGTATACATACAGAAATTACAAATATTTTCTACTTAAACAGAACACTCATTTCAATAAATCCAGTCCTCATATTAACTTTAAAAAAAGATGCCTGAAGATATCTAATTGCAAATCCAGCTCATTTTCATTTATGAAATTAATTTAAGGAAATCCTGCATTTACACCCCTGCCTTATAAAATAACTGTATTTTATTAAAAACAAAAAAGACTATTTTTAGTCCCACCCTATCACATGTTAAATGGAATAAATCTGTAATTTTTGTGGCAGATAAATTATACACATATAACTCCTGGTATATATTCATTGAAAATAAATATTGATTCTCACACATACATTTTTCCAAGCAAAAAGTGTTACATAAAGATATAATTCCAAGAACTGCTCTGCAGAAACATGTACTTCAAGTAAAAATATTTGTACTTTTTAATATATTATAGATCTATCCTCTAAATTAAAACACACATTAGTATATTTAAAGCCCTGAAACATCTGAAGTAACAGAATTTGCATTTGTTGTATATTTCTGCCTAGAAAATTGCCTCAAACCTTAGAATCTAAAAGGAAAGAAATTAATAAATCTGTATTTATTCCTAATTTCTCATCAAATTTACACTATTAAAGTATAATTTACATTAATCACTATGCTAATAAGTAAGCAATTCATTGTTTCTCACTGATTCATTTTATACTCCCTCCACTGAAAGCCTAACGGCAAAACCCCACTATAACATTCAAATTGGAACAAAAGTGACTATAATCTTTTCAACAATGCCTATTAAAAGAAGTTTAAAAATACTTGAAGCAGGACAGTCCAACAATATTCCTTTTCCTGTCTCTTGCCTTCATTCACCACTCCCTTCTTTTTGAACAACCATCTACCCAAGAGACAGCACAGCAGCAACTGGCATGTCATGACAAGCAGCCTGTATTCAGAAGACCAGAATAATAGGCATTCCAAGCATGAAACTACTATTACAGATTACCATCTTCAGTGCAGTTGCTTAGTTCACAGGTATTAGCATATATAGTTAGTCAGGGTGAGAATCTTTCCAATTAACTTCTAGATTCAAAAATCTTCTGGAGATTCTCAGGATCTTGCCTTGCCCATCTTGTACATATAACTGTATGGCTTGACATTGTCATGTTTCCTAGCTCTTCTCCTTTTCCTCTCTTGATTCGATAGTTCTTGAGATCCTGCTTTCCTTTTACTTGTATTATCCCTTTCTATTTGTATTTTTTCTTTTGAGTTCTTATACTAGGGAAACTATACGATATTTACACATGTGTGTCTGATTTATTTCACTTACGAGTATATCTTCAAGTGGCATCCACTTCAATATAAAGGCTTCGAGTTTATCATTCTTAATAGCTGCATCATACTCCATTGTGTAAAAATGCCACATCTTTTTCTTCTCTGAAGTAGTTTAGCCACTTTCTTGGCAAATACATGCACATTAGCAGCAAAAGAACTCTGGTGTTTATTCCATGGACTGGCCCTCATGGTCACATGTCTGTATAGTACACTAGTTTTTATATCACACATAGCAAGTAATTTAGGAAAAGGAAGACAACCAGGAAAAAGTCTCATTGTTTCTATAACCTAGCCCAAGAAATTACAAAGATCTACTTCCCAAATGCCATAGCTGGAATTAGGTTACTAGAGACAAGCCTTGCTAGCCAAAGGAAATTAATCTCAGCCTCTTAAAGTGCTGACTAGCAAATGAAAATGTATATGTTTTAATTCAGAGTTCTCTAAAGTCATTTGAGCAGACGATCTACTTTTTTTTTTTTTTTTTTTTTTTTTTTTTTTAAGGCAGGTATATAGGGTGTAAAGGTCTACAGGGTCTCACTGTGTTAGATAGGACTCATAATGATCCTCCTGCTTACAGCCTCCCAAGTACTGTGATTACAGGCACACGCCACCACGCACAGTCTCAATTGCCTTCTCAGTGCGTCCTGAGAGTGGGGCTGGCATGGCAGGCCCCAGTATCGAACTCCTAGCTCCTGCATCTGCCTAAGCAGGTGCTTTAATCTACTGAAATATTTGGCCGACCCTGAGATCTACTTTAATGTAACATGGTTCTAAGTATTCTCTTAAAGTTCTCATGACATAATTTACATGATATAATTAGAATACATGAGAATAGTTTGGTTCTTTTGAAAAACTCAGCCTGTTGACATTTTTTTGTTGTTTTTGAATGCATTTTGAATTTTATACATGGCATTCATTCATTCTAATTATTTATAACCACTTGCTCATAACTTGAATTGAAAGTCACCATTTTTTTATTATACAAATTGGCATACAAAGATATGTTTGGAAGAGAAAAGTTTTAGCTGAAACCTGACATATGTTTCCAAATTTTAAAGCTTTAATTGGCATCATGAAAAACACTGACCAGAATCAAAATCTTGAAATGTGAAGTTGTTCAGAGGAAGGGGGGATAATGACTACGTTAGTAATAGAAGATACTGCTCATGCAGCAGCTATTAGCTTGGCAAATATCAGTTTCATTATTAATATACATTTCACAGTGCAAGGTGAGGGAACACAAAACAGAACAATGGATTTCTAAAACGTCCATTGCTCTTGATAGTTCTATAAGATTTATTAATCCTTGCTATAAAATTTTGCTTTTATGCCCAGCCAAAGTCTGAAAATTAGAGGAGTACATAAGAATTTAAACAAATGCAATTATGCATAATAAATTTCCAACAGCTTAAGCACCACATGAATGCTTCTTCAAAATATAAACTTTAACAAATTCAAGTTAATTGAGATATAGAATCATGAGGCAGATTCTTGATTTCTGCAAGCAACATGAGAATGAAAGAAAACAAGAGCCAGGGCTGGGGAGATGGCTCAGTAGAAAAAGTGCTTCCCTGGCAAACACAAGGGCCTGAGTTCAATCCCCAGTTCTGAAAAAAAAAAAAAAAAAACAAGAGCCAACACTACAAGAATAAGTTTGCAACAACCCAGGACACTCACAGGGACACCAATAAATAGAGTACCTCTTTCACTGTTTTGCAGAGAATATGGACACTGGGAAGCCGGCTGTTGAAATTTAACTGTCCTTAGCCTGTAACTGCTCTTTCCTTTACTGTTTTGTTTCCTACTGACATTTGCAGCTCCTCTGTGCCCCATGTAGTCCAATCACAAAGAATCTCACCTCTGGGAGTTTATAATTTTCCACTAGAGCAATTTTATATGTAAAAGACAAGGGTAATATGAGAAGAATGGTTGTTGCTGTTAAAGTATATCCTCAGGATTATAAGCGGCATTATGTAGTCACGAATTATGTGTTAATGTCGTTTAACCTTTGGCAATATTAGTCTAGAGAAGATCTTGTGAATAACGGTACATTAACTTCAAGAAGTGATAGGCTGTGATATTCCTGCTGTGATATTGAATGGCATGGACTGAACTTCAGCAGAGCCTTCTAAGACATAAGATATATCTTTGTATAGGGCAAAGCTTACATATATCCAGAAAGCTGTGAATTCAGAGAGTTCATCCTGTCCTTTAAACAGTAGGGTGTAATGGTGCCATTTAAAAGAATTCTATAAAATAGCCCACTTTCTTGGCTACTGTCCAGCATATTTTATCTATTTCATCATTTAGTTTATTCACTAATGAGATGCTAGAAGGTTGCCTTAGATTTCATTCTGTATTTCAAAATAATTCTTTTTGCTCAAAAGTACTGGAAAATTTCAAAATATTGGCAAAACATCAAATGGTTGTAGTTAATGAGATTAAGTTTTTGATAGCAGTTTATAGAAATTTCTGAGAAACTTTAGAAAGTAATTACTTGACAGTCAAAAAATTATAAAAAACCAAAAAACTAATTCGTTCAGGGAGATTGATGGCAAAGCTCATGAGTGAAGAAAGGATGAAGCAGTCACAAGGGATCTAGAGTCAGATCTGTTAGATCCCTCCTGATTTACATTTTGAGTGATTTTTGACTTTATCTCATTTTATTTCAGTCACTTTATGCTTTAAATATTATAAGGAGGTCTAGCAAATGATCGTTCCTCCAATTTTACATCACAGTACATTTCAGTGCATATTTCCAAAATTTATTCTACTACACTGCCTGATGCGCTCCTGTGATGTCGTCTTCTTATAGTATTCATCTTTGTGTCTATCCCCACAGCTCCAAACTCTCCCAGGCAAGTGCATGCTTAAACCTAATTTGCAAAACAATAGTAATAAGTGGTGCAGCCACTTAGGACTTCATGATTAGGTCTGGAAGTATCCGTTCTCATGATATGGATGAGTGCCCTTACAAAAGTCACCTCAGAGAGTCAGTTTCTGCCTTCTCTTTTTTGAAGGCAGATCTAGAAGGCACCACATCTGAGAGTCTTCAGCAGACATCAGAGCCACTTGGGCTTTTGTCTTGAACTTCTCAGCCACCATGACAGTAGGTATGAGTCTCCATTGTTTTTTTTTGTTGTTGTTGTTTTTTGTTTTTTTTTTTAATTATTTGAGAGAGAGAGAGAGAGAGAAAGAGAGAGAGAGAGAGAGTGGTGTGTGTGTGTGGCCAGCTCAGCCCACCAGGGGGCGGGGCTGGCTGGCATGTGGTGCTGGGGGATTGAACCGCGGTCCCCGATGCTTTGCTAAGCTTGTTCTAAGTAGGTGCTTTAGACCACTGAGCCATCTCTCCAGCCCCAGTCTCTTGTGTTTTGCTCAGCTTGTTCTAAGTAGGTGCTTTAGACCACTGAGCCATCTCTCCAGCCCCAGTCTCCATTGTTTATAAATAACCTAATCCAAGATATTTTGTTATAGGGGCCAGGGAGATGGCTCAGTGGAATAGGCGCTTCCCTGGCAAGCGCAAGGGCCTGAGTTCAATTCCCAGTTCCAAAAAGAAAAAAAAAAGGAAGATATTTTGTTATAGCAGCCTGTACTGATAATGGTGGCACCCTCATGAAATGGTACTGAATGTAGTTCCATTTCCTAGTTCCATTAGCTCCAGTGAAGACAATTTTTATTTAGTAGAAACTGAATGAGTTCAGAAACCTTATCAATCTTGGCTCAAACTCAGTTTTTAAAACCAGTTTTGTGAGTCCATATGTCACTGTCATTGCTGTAGGCCTCTATTCCCTCAAGTATACCATGGTAGTAATATATGCTTTGGAAAATTTTGGAGAATTGGGTACTCTGTATGTAAATAAAGTGGCCATTTGGCAATTTATAAATAAAGAAGACATGAAATTTATAAATGTTCATCATTTTCCGTGCCAATCAAGTTTCAAACACTGAAAAGTTTGTTTCCTTATTATTTCTCGATGCATCATCCTTTCTCTCTCCAGGGCCTGTGACTGATTACAGAACCCCAAAATTTCTCACGTAGCTTAGAAAAGTATTCACACAAGACACTTAAAAAAAACATCTTGTGGAGGACCAAGAGTTATAAACCGACAATGAATCATTCTGAGGTCCTCCTCGACTTGCCTTCTGGGCCGGTTTTGGAAGGTGAAAATCCACTCTCCCTGGGTCACCCTTGAGTTCTTGATGGTTAATGAGGCATGAAGCCCACAGACCATTCTGAAGCCTGTGGAGGACAGAACAGGGGAAACCAGTGGGGCACAGGGCAGAGCAAGTTGGATCCTAACTTGCTTCTTATGTGATGTTAAACTTGCCCATCCAACTTCTCCACATGCACTAGCTAAGCAGACAGTGGCTACTGGAGATTCTTAGTCTTTGCTCCCAGAGAACATTGCTCCCAGACCATATTGCCTTGCAATTCATATTTCTTTCTCTTTTTCTTTCTCATCACATGCCATAACTCAGGGTTGGAGATTGAGGACTCACTTCAGGTGTCCCCGATAGCTGGCACCATGGAAATGTTCATTGATACCATCCTAATATCTAACTCCTTGTCCACAGCATGACCTTTTTGAGAAGTATGTGCAGTATATAACTTCTGCAAAGCAGCTATGAATGGCTGCCAATCGTTATCATGAGGAAATTAATACTTACTAACATTATGAACATAACAATGCCTGATTTGGTCCTTCTAAGTTATTTAAACTGTCTTCTGTCCCAGACAGTCTGCTCTGCATAATGTCTAATAATCTTATAGTGCCTACCATTTGTTGATTGCCTTGTCTGTACCACATGGTAAACCAGCATTTAGTTTGCAAAGGATATTTATAGGATAGTAAGTTGACTTACCCTGACTCAAAAAATGGGTAAATTAAAGTACACAGATTTAGTAATTGCCAGAGACTCCTTCTACAACTTGAAATTTGAACCTAAATAATTCTTATGGAGAACGTTTAGTTTTACAGTACATTAAAAATTCTGTTTTACAGTTCTTTGTAAATGTCCATCTAATTTTTCATTGGGTCATTGTGATGGCTTTGCTGTGGTTTTGTTCATGCACAAACTACAGGCCTTCTTTTCAGCATGCTATCTATTTCATTCATGACTAAGCGCATTCACAAATTGGATCATTCTTGCTCCCTACCAAAGAACCTTTGTTGGTTGGCAAATCTTGGGAGTACTAAATGTTCATATATTTATTAGATGGCCAATAGTCTATAAATATTTGTGGTTAATTTAACAATTAAATGTAAATGTTCTTACAATCATGCTATTTCATCTATCTAGTGGACAGTCATTCTTACATACTGAGTAACCAGCTCTTCTGTGTTCCTCAACATTCTATCCAGCCTCTTTCCATAAAATATATAATTTCCTATACATGCCACTGATTCTTTTTTTTTTCCTTTTTTTATTTTTTCTGATATTTCAAAGATTATGTTGACCAGAAGAAGTGATAGTGAACATCACTTTCTTTCTCCTGGTGTTTGAGGGGAAGTTCTTTGTTTCTTCTTATTTAATGAATGACATTTCCAATGATTGACTTCAGAAAAAGTTCTTTGAAAGAGGTATTTCACCATTTCTTACTTCATCACATGATGAACAAATTGAGTATATAGAGGATTGAGCAGAAATGGTGGATTATGATAGTTCTAGTTTTAATACTTTGAGGTAACTCTCTTCTGCTTTCCATTATAGGTATAACCAATTGATCTTCCAACCCACAGTGTACTTGGATCCTTTTTCCCTAAGTCCTCACCAACACTTGATATCACTCATTTTTTAATAATAGCCATTTTCATTAGGTTAGAGTAACATCTCACTTGGGTTTTGATTTTAACTTTTCTGTTTATTTGTAATTTGGGAATTTATTCCAGTACCTCTTGACTACATGTCTTTTTTTTTTTTAAAGAAATATCAATTTGGTTCCCTTCACCATATTAATCAGTATTTTTATGCTACTGATTCTTTGGGTTTCTTCTGAGCTCTGGATATTAACCTTTTTCAGGTTTATATACCACAAATATTTCACCACTTTGTATGTAGTTTTGTAGCTCTGCATATTGTTGTGAGCATCCTTTTTTGTTATTGTTGTTTGTAATAATCCCACTTGATGAATTCTTCTGTCATGGATGGTGCTTTCTGGTCTTGTCCAAAGAAATTGCTTAGTCCAATGTACTAAAACACCTCTGTTTTTGTTTCCTAAACTATGGTAATTGTTTCAGGTATCTTATATTTATCTGGAGTTAATTTTTAATACTTGGTGAGAAGTAAGGTCATGCTTTCTTTCCATATATAGATATCAATTATTTTTATGTTGAACTGAATCTTT
>NW_004524675.1:1101847-1104816 GCF_000260255.1 Octodon degus | reverse complement strand
TGTGTTTCTATTAAAAAATGATGGCATTCCATCTCTTTGCCTACAAGGTTTCTGTTGAGAAATCTGATGTTTTCTACTCGTGGTACATTGTTAAGTGTGATTTGGCTCTTTGCCTTGTAGGTTTTGAAACTCTATGTCTTATCCTACTAAAAATTTGACTAATATTATATAGAGAAGATTTTTTCTGGCCACATCAGTTTGGCAGACTATTGGTCTCTAGTATCTAGACATCCATTTCTTTTTTAAGATTAGCAAGCTTTTAGCTCTTGTTTTGTTGAAGAGGTTTTCTATGCATCTCTTTTTTTCTTCTTTGGGTTATATGTGTGCTAAAAGTGTACCACAGACCTGAGAGGCTTTGTTCAGTAATATCAGTCCTCAACTTCATGAGATTAAGAGATGCCTAGGGATCAGAGACACACACTTCTGGGGTGTCTGCATGGCTGTTTCCTGAAAAGATTAGCCTGTGAGTCTATAGTCTGATGTGTGAGGTGCTCCCTAAGTGGGAGATGCCACTTCCATTAGGGTGGGGCTCACATGGAACAACGGTGAAAGAAAGGAAAAGTGAAAGAAAGGAAGAGTGAAAGAAAGGAAGACCGATAGTGCCTCTCTCTGATTCTCCTGGCTCCTGTCTATTATGCTCTTAGCTGCTTTTCTCCACCACCTGCCTGCTGCCATGTTATTCTGTGTCCCACAGTTTTCCTGATTTAATGCAGCTATCTAAATTTTCTTGAATTTCATTGAATTTGTTCTTTAAAAATCTTTGTTAGGTATTTTATGATCCAATTTTCTTTGGGATCTGTTGCTAGAACTACTGTGCTCTTTTGGAGGCACTATGTCACCTTTTCATATTTCTTATGTTTTTATGTTGACATTTATACAGCGGTTGTCTTTACCACTTTTATAGTGTGGCTTTCATAGCCAGTGACTTTCTCCTGAGGATGTATCATGCATGATTCCTTCATATACAATCTACATTAATTTCTAGGCAATCTCTTTACTTCCTTTCACTGCCCATGCTCAGGCCAAGTATCAGTTTATGCAATACAGAACAGGAAGCAAAGGTGAGCAGAAACTATAGTAACTTCTCCTATCATTGTTCATAGCACATGCCACATACAACATGGGACACAGACAGCAGTGCATGTGCACCTTCTTTCACCCAAAATATTGGCACAAGTCCACACGCTACTAGCCAACCTCTAGGTCTGGAAGGACAAGGGCCTTGATCTCAGTTCTTGACAGCAATGTTCTTTATTCTTCCTCTGTACTGAAATGCCTGTCTTCTATAACAGAAGACAATAAGTGTACTGGGGAGCAAGGTTTGCAGTTACTTTCTGGATGAAACTGGATTTGTGAGCCTATGATCTCCTGTGTGAGTGTGATCGCATGCCTATGGGGCTCCAGATGGGAGTAGGCAGGGGGTTTGAACCCTGGAGTAGTGTAAATTTGGAAAACCATACCCTTGGCCCCTGTGCCTGCTTTCAGGTGCCTTTATCTGCTGAATTATTTGGCCAGACCTTTTTTTGGTCTTTTTATCAATATTTGCTGTTCTCTGGAAAAGACTAAACAAACAATTTGTTTTGTCAGAACTAGGAGAAAACTTTAGAGTAAGCATTAGAAAGATGACTGCAAAAACTGTCTGGGACCACAGCTTAGATGATTTAGTATTTTAAAGTTAAAAATTCCAATATAAGCAGGAGAAATTATTACTTCCTCAGAAATTCATAGATAATAACTTAAGTTTCTGATATTTTACTTTGAGATTTAGAAAATCTCATTTAAACAAAATATCTCATGTCAATTTTTTCTTTACTTCCAATTGCATGCATTTCAATTATTAACTACTCTTTAATAACTATTAAATAAAATGTAGCTATGATTACATAGCTAGTAATAATTTTGTTATGAACACTATTCTTCCTTAAAAGTCACTTAAGTTCACTCCTCATATGGGGTGTACTATCTGATGAAATTCACTCCTGAATATTAAATGTCATGTTCTACTGAAAAGGTATACTTTCACCGTTTTATTTTTCAAAGTTATCAGTACTAAGAAAAGTATTTTTTCTGTGCAGTACCTCAATAATACTAAGTTTTGTTAGTTGTTAATGTTGTGTTTAGCTTTATAATATATTCACAAATGCTTTTGTTTTCAAACAATTTGGCTCCTAAACAGAAGTATTTGGCAACATTTCCTTTCTGTTTGCAAACACCGCATCGGGTGAAAAAGCTGATCATGGTTATTATCATTCTCACATAAATGTGACCATCATTTTCAAAACTATAGAAAAATTAAATTTGCGAGCCCCAGTACCACTACGTTTATGATACCTAACACACATCAAATATTGAGGATACTCTCAATAGGCCCTTCATTTTTTAGCCAAGTTTCTTCCAGATTTCAGGCTGCTTTGTTACCTTTTTCTAGGATATTTAAATCAGACAGTTCCAATCCCAAATTTTGTTCTGCCCTGCTAAGATACAAATATCTCATTTCTTTGCCAGTTTTATCCAGAAACGTTCTTTCTCAAGGATCTGACAGCTACCTCACTGGAATGCAGTCAAGGCTGAGAGCACTCTTATCTCTCCACTGCAGTGAAGGTGTGGGTGCCTCACATCCACAGCAATAACTAACATGAGAGCCTAATGACATCGAGCAATCTCTCCCTTATTGTCCTGTTTTGCTAATAACTCACCCAGTTCTAAAACTTTATCAAGTTCCACTTCCTTCAACAAAGTTGGCATAATCTCTCTTCTCTGGTAAATTGATCCTGGGGGCTGGCCAAATAGCTCATCAGCTTAAAGCGCCTGCAAGCTGGCACAGGGGCCGGGGGTTTGATTCCTGGGCAGGCACAGGCATGGTGATGCTTGCCTAATAACCCAGCTCTCGGGAGGCTGTAAACAGGCAGATCACTACGAGTCCGATCTAGTGTGAGACCCCAAACACCCTGTAAATCCATCCTTAAAAT
>NW_004524675.1:1100248-1101147 GCF_000260255.1 Octodon degus | reverse complement strand
GTGTCAGCCATATGGATGAGTCATGGCCATTGCTTGGCCAATGTGCTGTCTGTGAAAGCCTGAGAGAATGTTTTCTCTCCATGTGACTCTCCTTAGGTACACTCTACATCATCGATCACTTTCCTGTTTGACCCCATAATCTCCTTGATCAGAAAATTTGGGACACTACTGAGTTACATGACGTTACAGTACAAGTTCTCATGAAGTATTTTATAAACATCATAGTATTCAGTCAGTACGTAGTCCTTGAGAAGTAAGTATAATTGTCATTTGAAAAATAAGAAAATACAAACTCAAAATTCTTTAATAAACCTATGTGGAAAGAGGGTTTTGAGTGTTCTGATAATATTCCTGCTTAAGACATTATTTTATCGTCAACCTTCAAGTTCTAGTAGACAATGCATAAGAATTGGTGTATATTAATGTGCTAGGCTTTCAGCTGATAATAATTTGTACATAAATCTTTTGAAAACAGATTAACAAGTTTTCCTGACATATGAAAGTTTAGAGCAAATATGCAATAAAAGTAAGGAAATTGAAATTGAAAGAGGAAATGAACACTAATATCTGACATTACCAAGTAGTATCTTTTGTAGTTTAAACATAAGATGGAAGTAGTGACAGTCCTGGTCCTGCAGAGTTACTGTAGGAATTGTAATTTTAAAAACTATTTGGAACATCAGATCTGTATAAGCACATGTGAGCTAAATCAGTGTTATCTGTATTAGAACCTTACTCATTATAATGTGCAAACTGTCAGATAGTTCATTTATCATTTTTGTAAGAAAAATAAGTAGATGCATCTTATATGAGCTAGACTTAAAAATCATCTCATGAAGATAAACTATCCTGTTTTTCACCTGTGCTGTTAAAATGATTATATTGTAATAAAGGATCTT
>NW_004524675.1:1089260-1099603 GCF_000260255.1 Octodon degus | reverse complement strand
AAAATGAATAATAGCAAAAAATGATTTAGCAAGAAAAACACAATTTTATTTTAAATATTCTAAGCTTCTGAGTATTTGATTTTGGATCAAACTGTAGGATCTGAAATTTGGAAACATATCATAAATTTCAGAATGTAGAACATTATGTACTATTTTTTAATCATTAGAAGAAGCAAGTTCTAATTATGCTAAAAAAAACTTATATAGAGGAAAAATACTATAAAACTACTCCTTCGATTTACATTTTCTCCAAATTCTCAGAATTTGTTCAGAGCAGTTACACCTATCAGATAAAGTAAACTAATGTCAAAGAAGTTCTGGTTACATGTTCTTCAAAATTAATATGCATCTGCACTGTATGATTTGATTAAATATGAAAAGAGATTTTGTATTCTTATTTGAAAGATGGGTTTGATGAATCTATGACATTGTCATATCATTAATTTTATGTAATGCATTGCGCAATAGCTAACAATTTCTCATATAGTGAGTATATTTTGTTAATATAGTGCCTGACCTACTCGAGTTCTCCGGGAATCAATGCAATGTAAACAGCAGAAAAGACACAAAAATGTCAGACAGAGAATAATTAACCACTGTAAGTATATGGGATTACAGAAAGCTATGTCAAGGGCAAAAGAAAACAAAAGCTATACCAATGTTGTTTGGTCTTTATGTGGAATCATTTTGTAGGTAAACTGTTTTCAAGATCACTCTCAGCTTTGTAATATTTAGAAAAGCAATGAGTATATATTTGTAAATGCCTATTGTACATATGTGGAAAAGTGTTCAAACTCTGATGTCTCCAGGAACAAATTAGGCTTGGTACCAACTCTCAAAGGTGACTGCCATGGTGGGGGAGAACTTACCTACCCTCATAAAAAGAAAAGCTTTTGTTAGAAGTTGTCCTAAATAAAAAAAAATGTGGACATGAATTTTCTTATATTATTCAGGATTACAGTAAAACTGAGAACAAAACATAAGTGGAAGCATCATCCTGAGACCATAATGTTGCATGAAACAAATCAGATACAGGTTAACTGTCACATGGCTTGTCTCTATGAAAAACCCTGAGGGTAAATAATTTAGGAGAAAATAATAAAAGATTGATGATAGAAAACAGGAACACAGACATTATGGAGAAGAAAAGATGATCCCACACATGGTGAACAGGAAGGTCAAGAAAAAATAACAAGGATCAAGATGCAACTTTTTTTCTTGGAACAGTTTCTTTCCCTTTCACTATATCTATTGTACCTTTCAGATTTTGTTTGATCTTTCAGGTTTATTTCACTTATGAATATGGTCTCTTGTTTCTTCCATTTACCAATAAATGTCTCAAGATTATCTTTTTTATATCTGAGTAATAATCCATTGTAAAAAAAAATCCCACTTTTTTATCCATTCCTTAGTTGATAAGCATTTGGTCTGTTTCCAAGATTTAGATATGACAAATTAAGCTACTATAAACATGGGCGCACATATATCATTCTGGTATGCTTTCAATTTTCTGGGAAAAATGCCCAGAAGAGGAATAGCTGGCTTGAATGAGACCTAATTATAGGGACTTTTTTTTTGAGGAATTCCCACTATGATTTTGTTATTGGTTGACTTCTTGATGATTAGCATTCTTTCTAGGGTGAGAAGGAATCACAGTGTTGTTTTAATTTGTGTTTACTAAATGACCAATGATGTTGATCATTTTTCATATCGGAAAGAAACTGCTCAAAGGGAAGGAACAACTGTGAAAGGAGAAAAGAAATAAAGAAAGAAGGGAAATGCAATGGATATGTGTATATACAGAATAGCTTTGAGGATTGCACTGCTGATTTATGCTGGTCTATTGAAAGGAGTAGTTAATGCTTGAATTTTTTTTTCTCTCTTCTATGTTTTTATCCAATTCTACATGCTTATATCTGGCAATCAGAGCCACTAATTTGAAGACAATACAGAAATATAACAACCATTGTTGGGACAGCCAAATAGCATAGCAGATTAAACCTCCTGCTTAGGCAGACTCAGGGATCAGGTTCAATCCCCTGGCATGCTGTTCTAGCCCCACCCATGAGGCACACTGAGACAGTGATTGAGACTGGGCATGGTGGTGTGTGCCAGTAATCCAAGCTCTTGGGAGCTGACCACAGGAGGATCACTATGTGTCCAATCTATGTAGTGAGACCCTGTAGACCTTGTACTAAAATAAAATTTTAAGAAAAGAAAAAAAGAAATATAACAACCATTGTTGAATTCCCTATCATTTTGTTTAGTAAAATATTGTATCATTTCTAGCATTTTTGTTTACTGTTTTTTATGCTCTGTAGAAATAAAAAGATACAATTTCTGTGACATTTATGTGGCTCTATCTGTAGTATATTACAAAGATACACTAAAAAGGGGAGTATAAAATGTGAAAATTTATTAAAAATTTAAAATTTGAGAGAATAATTGGAGAGAGAACAACCTGTATAAAGCGTGAGTTAATGATTCTGTCAAATGTAAAGAATGAATATGATAGTAGGCAGCAGGTAGGGCCATATTTAAGATTTGAGTGAATGAATAGAAAATGTTATATTTATACATACAAGTGGACATTAGCAGTTTCCAACACATATACATGTGAAGATAAGTGGTGGGGGACGAATCTTGCACAAGATAAAAACAAGAGCAAAATCACTAAGAACCATGGTATCAAGTTTGAATTTAGTGTGAAATCCAAGTGGAATTTACTTTATGACTTTACCAAGGGTATACCATGGTATGACACAGTTACTTATGTTTTTAAAATGTAAATCTGGGATCTTGCCTTCTATCTATTAGGTAGGATACTAGAAAGTATACTGTCTGTAAAACAATAAAAGTTTTGAACAAAAAAAGTGTAATTTTGGCAGTGAAATGGTGAGCAGTCAGATAAAATATGCAAGCCATAATAAAGCAAGAAAGATTGCATGTGTGTTGATATGTCTTGTGAAGTGGCACAGGAGAATTTAGGTCCTTAAATATAAGATTGCTTTGTATTAACCTACTTTGTCTTTCTAAGACATGCCACTGGGTGCTGATGCAGAGACAGAGCCCAAGGAGCAAGAGTGTTTATGATGCAAACATGGAGATGAATGAATGACTTCTCCTTTCAGAAATCTCTGCAAGCAAAATTCTTTTCTAATTTGAAGCAAAAACCCAAGGTACTAGGAGAGGGCAAGGGAAATGCAACTACTAGAGCATCAGAAAAGCTGCTGTCATCCAGAGAAATAGTAACAACAAAATCGGCAAGTACATTTCAACCCTAGGAGAGATCAAATATTCTTGGACAGTGTGACATCTAACAATTGGAGGAGGGCTGAAAATCCTCCTACTAAGAACACCAAAGAATAAAGAGTGACATGACTGCCACGGCTGGAGGGGTAGTAACCTTGGTCAGCCCTAAGCTGAATTCCACCTAAAATATGAAGCTCCTGCTTATGACATCAGCTGTACCACGTGCACAGGGCTTATTGTTATTAGTGCATTTTGAAATAGGATCTCATCAGTAACAGTGAGAAACTTTCCACAGGACATGAAGAGAGAGACCTGCATAGAGGGGGCACAGGAGTAAGAAAAGCAGCTGACACTGAATGTAAAGCCTTAGGTCTAAGCAAAACTCACCCAGGCCGCCTCTACACTAAACATTGTTCAAGGAAATGGCAATATACCTGTCTAAGCATATTAAAAATTTGCTATATTGAGTATAACTATACAAATATGAAAGGAATGTTAAGATTATTCTTTATTAGATAATCTTTAACTTCTCAAGAATAAGATTGCTTATTTTCTTGAATTTACACAAATATGCAAACCCTTGTTTAAAAATAATCAAATTCATATGTGCACAAATATTTGAGTTTTCAAATCTTAATTTAAGATAACTATATTATATGGTAAATTTTAGATTCAAAGGATAAATAATGCTTATGAGCATAAAGTTTTAAAAGAATCAAAATGCAAGAGGGGACTAAGAAGAAATGCTAGAAGAAAAACTTAAGAAAAAATTTAATTCTTGCAGATTTCTCAGCAGTCTTAAGATTTCTGGAAACAAAATCATTGAAATTGAAGTTAATGTTCTAAATTGTAAGAGCAGAGAACAGCATAGGAAAACAAATAAAAAGGAATAGATCATCCCAAAGTGTGGGTCTATACAAATTATAAGTATAATATGTACATTTATATATCCAGAAAGATGAGTCAGAAGAGGAGAGAATCAGTGAAAAGATATTTTAATTAGCACTTAATTAAAATAATAAAACTTAAAAACCACAAATCCAGGAAAACACTCAGTAAACTAAAAAAACCCCTAAAAATCAAAGTCAAAAAACCCTAGATGAGTTATAAAAAGTATTTTAAGTAGTAAGCATAAAATGATTTCTAGTGGGCACTTGAAACCCCGGTACTTAGCAGCCTGAGGCAAGAGGATCATGGGAAGTTCAAAGCAAACCTGGGCTACGCAGTGAATTCAACCCCATTCTACACTACACATTGAAACCCTGTCTCAAAAAACAAACAAATGGGGCCGGGGACATGGCTCAGTAGAATAAGTGCTTGCCTGGCAAGAGCAAGGGCCTGAGTTCAATCCCTGGTTCCGCCAAAAAGAAAAGAAACAAACAAACAAACAAACAAACAAAAAACCAAACAAATGAACTAATGGAAAACTAGAACAATCTCAAAGCAAATCTCAAATCAAAAATTTAAAGCTATTTTTTAAAGAACAGAAATATGTAAGTGCAGAGATTATCACAAGAGCTGTTGCTGGCTTGTTTGGAAAAATGAGATATAAGAGATAATTGAGTAAGATGTCTAAATAATGGAAAGAAAACCTCAGAATATCCCTATCACAATACTGCCAGAAGATGTACTCTTGAATGAAGAGTGTTACATGAAACAAAATGGATGTATTAGCAGGCAGTGTAAAATACCAATAAGGTAAATATGAAGATTAACAAGATAGTTTTAAAGAAAACTTGTTTCTAGGCACAAAGGAACAATATTTGTGAAGTTTATAGAATACATAAAAGTAAAGCATTGCTCCTAAAACAGTTACAAAATTATTTTTTCAAACTTGGACAAAGAAATCAGAAGTAATCATAGGTATATGTTTTCAATATATAAATGAGTAGCTGGGTGTGGTGCTTCACACCTGTAATCTTAGCACTCTGGAGGTCGAGGTAGAGTATTGTTGTAAGTTTGAGACCATCTTTGGGCTAGAAAGTGAGCTCAAAGCCAGCCCAAGCTGTGTATCAACATCCTGTCTCAAAAAGACAAAAACAATAATAACAAAAAACAAATCATAATATGACTGATATATTCATAATAAATAAATACAAAAATGTATAAAATATTTGAGGATAAACATAATATATTAAAGACACATTTAGATTACTTCTACTTAACAAAGCATAAGAACGAAATTGTATATTGTCTCTAAGGAACCAATGTTTACTAATGAGACATGCATAGGTAAATGGTAGAAGGATGAAAACAGATGATATGCGATTGCTAATTTCACATGTCAACTTGAATAAGCAACAGTATTTGGCCAGATACTTTAATAGATGTGTCTGTGAAGATGTTTTAGATGCAATTAATATTTGTGCTGCTAGATAAGTTAAAGCAGACTTTTTTCCCTAAGATAGTAACTTCATACATTCGTTTATAAGATTGAATGCAACTAAAGGACTGTGAGTAAAGAGAAACTCTCTCTGACTGCTCTGGAGGTGAGACTTCAATTTCCCCATACCCAGTCTCAATTCTAAACATCACAACTTCCTATATCAAGGGCATGCCAGCCTCTTGCACATCTTGCACCATCAGTATGTTGGGTCTCTCTGGCTTTCAGCCTGCATCCTTTGGAATTGTTAGATGCAATATTATGTGAGCTTATTCCTTATTCTAAATGACTTCCTCTTTAGGTGAAACAAGAGGTAGCTAAACATAATCTGTCTTTATCTAACTCTTAGCTCAGTTTCTCTGCAGAATGCTGACTATATAGATTTGGATACAAGAAATACTTCAGGAAAGCATTTCAATGACAATTAGTTTCTGAATTGATTCTGGGGCTTTAGGAATTGCTTCTCAAATCTGATATGACTTTAAAATGCAGTTACTATTTACAGTACTAAAAGAAAACACTTTATTACTATGTCTATTGCTAAAGATATCTTTAGATTGTGGTAAAGTTATGAAATACATACACAAAATGCCATCTATTCTTAATTACTTAGAAGATTCATGGGTATTTGGATAACACTGTGTATAATACCTTCAAACATTTTGGTTGAACTGACAGATTATGAACTTGGGTCATTTTTTTCTAAGGTCACTGGAAAAAGAGGGTACAGAAATAGAGATGAGTAGAGTGCATAAAGAAGTAGAGATCTTAAAACATTAAGGTTTTTTGTTTGTGTTAAGATTTTATATGTAATTGAATCAGTATTGTACCTCCCTGCAAGTATGATCAGGACAAAGCTATTGTTCTAGTTTTAAGGATGAGCTGAAGGATGTATAGTCTCACATGAATGATCTAAAACTCTTAGGGCTGGCCAAACAGCTCAGAGGATTAAAGCACCTGCAGGCACAGGGGTGATGGGTTCCATTCCCTGGCATGCCATGCTGGCCCCGCCCCTGAGACTCACTGAGACAGCAATTGAGACTGGGCGTGGTCGTGCACACCTGTAATCCCAGCTCATGGGAGGCTGTAAACAGGCAGATCCCTATGAGCCCGATCTAGTAGTGCGACCCTGAACACCCTGTTGACCCTTCCCTAAAAAAAATACAGGAAAAATAAGCTAAAATAAAGCTCATCTGATGGTCCCTAGATGAGGACCTTACATTCTGTAGTTACAGAGTGGATATTGCTGATAAACCAGCTGCAAGCTTCACTCTGCTGCAAGTTGAAGCCATCCCTGATTTAATTAATTAATTAATTTTTAAAAGAGAAGAAAAGAACAATATGGTGATGGGAAATTAACAATGGTTATTATATTGAATCATGTCATCTTCAGAGTAGTTGCTCAGATAACCGGGTACAGGCATGCAAAATTGAGCAAACAATATGAGCACTAACTCTTCCTTTCAATGAACTAATAGAAATTGGCAGCACAATTATCTTAGCTATGTTGTGGGTATATGCATCTTTTATTCCCTTCTTTTTTTCTTTTCGCCTTCCCAGTTGTTCTTTCATTTTGAGCAGTTTCTTTCCATTTAATTATATGTATTGTACCTATTTGCACTTTGAATTTCTTACACTAGGGAGACAATATCATATTTATACATGTAAGTCTGATTTATGTGGAAATCAATGTGGAGATTCCTCAAACAATTAGGATTAGAGGTCCCGTTTGACCCACTCATTTGTCTCCTGTTTATTTTCTCAGAATAAATGAAGGCGTCATATCACAATAATATATGTGCACCCACGTTTACAGCAGCACAATCTGTAATAAGTAAATTTTGGAAACAACCCAGATGTCCATCAACTGAGAAATGGATGTAAAGAGATGTGGTATTTTCATACAATGGAGGGCTACTCAGCTGTAAAGAAAGATAAACTGGGGGCTTTTATATGTAAAAGGATATAACTGAAACCCTGTTTTCTAAGATACCAATGTTAAAGGACAGTCATCGACAGGAAAGGAATGAAATACTGAAAGACAGAATCCGGCTATGTGAGAAGTCTCTGATGAGGCAGAGAACACTGAGCTTCTAGAATTTGATTAGAATTCTTTGCCAGTAGAAAAAGTAAGTGCTCAAGTCAACAACTTCTGACATTGACAGTCCCATGGATATCCCACTACTATTATGGACTACTGGACTATATTAGATTATTTTGCTGAATTCGTGCACCTAAAATATATAAATGGTAATGGAATGCCCATCTCTGACAAAACTAAACAAAAAAAGAGGGATACAAATGAAGGACCATTTTGTATCTGTATATACAAAATAGTTAGGATAGATATACATCTACTTTCTCTTAATTCAATGAGAAGAAAGATTTCTACTAATAGTGTTTGGACAGAATATTATGTCTGTGTCTTGTACTATGAGTAACCACTACAAAGACAACAATATGCAATGTATTAATTATTGAAACTGTCCTACTAATCAGTTTTGAAACTGTCTCATTGCTATTTGTTTCTCAATAAAATTAATAAAAAAAGTTCTACATGAAAAAAGAAATCTCTCTTATGGAAGAGACTGCTCTCCACCCTGTAACAGCAATCTCTTCACCAGGTGTGAAGCATTAATCCTACATTTCTTGAGAAATGTAGAGTGGCCTCCTTTGTGGGAGTTATCTTACAAGATAGTACTACATCTCCTGAAGACCTACTCTTAGCAATGCTGTGTGGTGAACTTGACTGGCTTGAGAGACACCTAGTGTATTAGTAAGGATACTTTGTGGAGTGTTTGGTGCATCATGAGGTGTGATCCTGGGTACCATAAATAAAACTCTGATCTTGATTTTTCCCTGATGTTGTTGCCTTGCTTTGTTTCTTGGCTGACATGAACTAAACAGTGACACTCTATCTTGATTTTTTATGTTGGAGTTCATGACCATTGACTGGATGCTTTGAAATCATTAAAGAAACATAAGTTCCTCCTTTAATTAATGATGTCATACATTTAAAACTAGCACCTGGAGAATGGACTAACCACATACACCCGCTTCTCTTTGTTTCAAGTAACTAGAGTTAATTTCCATAAGGTCCTTTAAAGTAAGTTATCTTCAAAGGGTAGCTTCCCTGTAGCTCCTGTAAATACATTGCAATACATATAAGATTTGGGGCCAAAAAAAAATACAGTTCTCAAAAAGTGTATTCTTATTAAGATTTAATTATATTTTTTGTCAGAACCAGGGATTGAACTCAGGCCCTTAGGCTTGCCAGGCAAGTGCTTATTCTACTAAGCTATCTCCCCAGCCCCAATATTTAATGTGTGCATTAGGATTTTTGTATACAATTGAATTCATATTGTATCTTCCTGCCATTGTGATGATATGAGGAAGAGCTGTTATCCTAGCCTCTATTCTGGGATCTGAGAACAGGAAAGGAATTAAACAGCCAGCTTATTTTATCAATATTAAATCGGGTTTTTGTAATACATGCATTTAATGTGACAAAATTCTGAATTGTTTTCTTGAATACTGCATATTTTAAGTACTTCAAATTAATTTGAAATATTTAAATAAAACCCAGGACTTTTTTATCCATATGATATAGATAGATAGATAGATAGATATAGATGTAAATAACAATTTAATAGTTTGAGATTTTCAACTATTTTTAGTTGTTGACTTCTAGCTGAATTCCACTGTTGTCTGAGAATAAATGTCATGCAACGTTCATACCTTTAATTTTGTAAGATATATTTTGCGGCCTAGAATGAGTTCTATCTTGGTGAATTTTCCATAAGAACTTCTTTCCCATAAGATCTTGACAAAAATGTGTGCTCACATTTTGTTGAATGGAAAAATATTCTGTGCGTGTCAGTTATATCATATTGATTGATACTGATGTTCAGCTCAAGTATACATTTGTTGATTATTTTGCATGATTCATGTATCAGTTATTGATGGCAGTGGGTAGAACTATTAAATTATTATTATCTGTTTCTTCCATTGGTTTTTGACTTATATATTTGATGTTCTGTGAAGGCATATGGATTTTAGACTGTAATGCTTTTGTGTAGAACTGACTCCTCCATCGCTAGGTAGCTCCACTTTACATCCCTGACAACTTTCCTTATGAAAACTTTTCATAATATTTAACATGTTTTCTCCCAATCACTTTGACACAGGGCTCTGGTAGAGGGTTCTGTCCTTGGGAACGGGCATTTGTAATGAATATAGGGAGAAGTATGTAAGAAAGTCCAGGAAATTTATGTGTATTTTATAAGAATTGCTCTTCCTTTGCATTATTGAGTTATGAGAGGTCTCTCTGTGATGTTCAGTGTGAGATGATAGTGGAGTTACTAAGCATAGAATGTATTCCATTCCAATCATGACTGTAACCTCCAAAAATCTCTGCTCACTATCTTGCTTTTCTCTAGTCCACACTTATCCTGTAGCAATTTGTCATCAATATTTTGAATTTCCTATCTGTAATGGTTGTTACTGTGTGTCAACTAGAGAAGTTTAAAAGTTTAACTAAGGTACTCAGCATCCGCCAGGCTCCACTTGGCTGAATCAGTTCAGGCAGCATGGGGGCCTCGCCCTGCAGGTGGGCAGGGCCCAGGATTGAGAAAGGCAGGAAGCCGCCTTGCCTGGTTTCCTGCCGCCCCACCTCGCTTTGGTGGAGAAGTCTCAGTTTTCAGAGGAG
>NW_004524675.1:1084035-1089088 GCF_000260255.1 Octodon degus | reverse complement strand
GCTGGGGGACTGAACCGCGGTCCCTGATGCTTGTTCCAAGTAGGTGCCCTAGACCACTGAGCCATCTCTCCAGCCCCTAGCCGCGCCACTTTGGAGGAGCTCCGATCGTCACTGCGCTGTTCTTCGCAGTCAGCGCAGAGGGAAGAGAGAGGCTTGATGGACGCTGCTGCAGCTGCTGCTCCTCCTCTGCTCTTCATTGTATTCTGCCTCATGAACTGCTGTCCTTTGCCTTGGAGCCAGCGGAATATGGACTGAACCCTCCAGTAACTGAGCTAAATAAACCTTTCCTTCTTTCATTTTGAGTGTCAGGTATTTGTCCCAGCAATGAGTAAAAAGTAACTAAGACAATCCTCATCCTTTGTCAAAGGAAGGAATGGAGATGGAGTGAATTCTACACCTACCCTGGGGAAGTGGGTAGTCTACTTACAATATCAGGGGGGAAAGGTACCTACTCTCTCCCCTCTTTTTTCCTCCTGTTGTTTTTGATATGTTCTACTGCTTTGAACCGTTGCCCCTCACTATGCTACTCTGCATTCAATTGTGAGCTAAATAAACCTTTCGTTTTTTAATTTTTGGCTTTGGGTGTTTTGTCCCAGCAATGAGAGAAAAGCAACCAAGACACTATCCATGTCTCCAGACCTCTTGTGACTATAGACTTTTCAGTCTCTCCAAAATTTTGATGTCATTTCACCCTACAAATGCAAAATCTTTACTGGAACTTTAAAATTTTCAGTTTATTCTCATATTTTATGTTGTAAGAATGAGAATAACAATTTTCAAGGTTGCACATATTTGAAGCCAAAAGCATCTCTCATTAGCCTCTAATTTAAGGCCCCTGTTTCAAGGCAGTATCATCTTTGGAAGAATAAAACAGTGATATTACACACAAAACAGGCTTCAAACCCATAGCCTCTGAGACAGAAAGGCTTTGTAAGTCCAGTCCTTGTGGCTAGGATACTCAAAAGGGAATGAGAGACTGTCCCAAAATTAAATAAATAATACAGGCAGAGGCCAGGAGACAGGTCACGCTAAGCCAGGATAAAAATAGGATTCTATTGTAAATACATAAGAAAAGCACTAAAATTTTATGTAGGAGAATAGAATAGTTAGATTCATATTTTTAAAATTGACTCTGGATACTTAGTAAGATAACATTTATGCTAGGGTGAGATTAGATAAAAGAAAGACTAATGGGGGATCTACTGATAACATAATTAAGATGCAAGCTGAACTACAGTTGGAGCAGTGAAAGAGACTGATTGAAAATTAAAGACTGAACCAGACTGTCTGACTGGAATAATTGATGGGCAAGGGTAGCCAGAGGTGCACCCTAACTTGTCAAGATCTTTAAAAAAATAGAACTTTAAGAATGATCAAGTATTCTTGTGGTAATCAAATAAATCAGTTAAACGATCCTGAGTGATTATAAAATTGTCCAAATTATCCATATACAGCATGGGCATACTAAAAAATCAAATAATCTTCCTTTATTATTAGGCTTTCTAGTCATTATAACAATCTGTGCTACTAACTACTGAGTGTTTTAATATAAGATTGATATAATTCTCCTTCAACCATAGCCACATAGTGTCTACCTTTTCCCTTTTACCTTTTAAAAATAACTGCAGGCAAGACTCTAGCTTATGTAAATGCTGCCAGTAGTGCATAATCCTTTTGTAACTTGAGCTTAAATATCTTTCTACTAAAGTTGAGCTAAAATTAAGAAAAAATCTTAAGATATTTCTATGTAATGTGCCATTATAATAATTGTTCATAGAAAAGGAAGATAAAGATATAGTACAAGGTAACTTTCTTAAATATCATGTTAAATAATAATGCAGTGAATCTAGTCAGTTTATAAAAGAAAGGACATATTCACAGTCCAATAAATTACATTTGGATATTCTAAAAAATAAAACTATATACAGAAAATAAGTCTGAATATATATAGCTGCATTGAATTTTAAATATATATTCCTTCAAATTATTGTAATTCTTGTACAGTATTTTATGGTTCAGCTCCATTATTGCATTGTCTTATATAATAAGCTAATTACCTAATAGCATCAAGCACCTAAATGCATCAAGTCTTCACAACAAGTGCAATCATTATGTACTGTAAATATGTGAAAATTAAATTTAAAAATGTTATAACTGCAAAGTTCCATAGATATTTAGTAGGTATACAAGTCAATATTTTTATGAATGCTATAGAATCACTCTTTCTTCTAATACTTTTGTTTATTTATCATTTAAAGACAAGAAATACACATTAGAAATGATGCACAATTTCACTAAAATAAACAAGATGATAGGTATTCAACAATGGGTGCTGTATTGCACATAGTTGTGTTCAATGTAGTTGCTCAGATTACCAGTTATAAGGATGTAAAATTGGTGAAAATAAAAATTTTAAGTAGTATTTTCTCCCTTCAAGAAAACTGATAGAGGGATTCAAGCCCTGGCAACATCAGCCACTCTGGCTTCAACCCTCAGTGCACTGATCTGGCTACTGAGCTGGGGTTGGTGACACACACCTGTAATGCCAGTGCTGAGGAGGCAAAAAGCAGGAGAGGATCACTAAGAGTCTGAGTTCTGTAGTGAGACCTTGTGCCAAATTTAAAAAACATTTTTTTGAAAAAGCTGATAGAAATTATGAGTACAATCGTCTTAGCTATCCTTTTTCTATATGGGTGTGATTTTTCTCCTTTTATTTATTTATTTTTTACCATTTCCCTCATTGCTATTGTTCATTCTTTTAAGCAGTTTCTCTTTTACCATATCAATTTTGCCTTTGAGATTTTATTTACTCTTTCAGATCCTTACACTAGGGAGACAATATGATGTTCAGATATGTGGGTCTGATTTATTTCACTTAAGAGTATAGCTTCTAGTAGCATCCACTCACCTATAAAAGCCTCGTTTATCTTTCTTTACAGCTAAGTAATATTCCATTGTATGAAAATACTACATCTTTTTTATCCCCTTTTTAGGTTATGGGCATTTGGGTTGTTTTCAAGACTTAGCTATTACAAAGTGAGTTACTATAAATAATGTTACAGAGCCAAGGAAATAGCTCAGCAGCATAAATGAATGCCTGGCAAGCACAAATACCAGAATTCAGTCTCTGGTACTAAAAAGTAGTAAAATGAAGTGAAATAAAATAAATAACAACATGGATTGCATATATTACTGTGGTATGATGTTTTCAATTCTTATGGAAGAATAACCAGAAGGGTAATAGCTTGGCTGAGTGGAACTGCTTAGCCTAGTTTTTTGAGGGACTGCTGCATTGTTTTCCATAGAGCTTATACCAGTCTATGCTACCCCCAACAGTAGAGAAGTGTTCCTTTCTACCCACAACCAATCCAGCATTTGTTATTTATCGATTTCTTTATGAAAGCCATTTTTTCTTGGATGAGATGAAATATCTGCATTGTTTCAATTGGCATTTCTGAAATGACAAGTGCTGTTGAATATATTTTTATAGATTGTTTACACTTGTATTTCTTCTTTTCAGAAGTGTGTATTCATCTCAGATGTCCATTTTTATTAGATATTTGGAATTAGGGCCTGATTGTTCATTAATTTTTTTTATTTTAGATAGAAGTCCTCTGTCAGAGTGACGGTTGGTTAAGAATTTTTTTCCCTATTTGTGGGTATTCCCTATTTGTGGGTATTTTTTCCTTTTGTTGGTGATTTCTTTTGATGTGCAAAACTTTTTAATAAGATGAGATCCTACTTGTTGATTCTTTGAAGTATTTCCCATGCATTTTGGATTTTTCCCATGAACTCTCTTCCTATGCCCATGTCCTCAAGAAATATTCTTACTTTCTCTTTCAGAAGTTTATTGTTTCTGTTTTAATGTTTATCTGTTTAATCAATTTTGACTGTAGTTTAGTGCACAGTGTTAGATTTGAATCTAGTTTCATTTTTTGGCATATGGGAAGATAGTTTTTCCAACAATATTCATTAAAGAGACTTTCTTCCAGTGAATATGTATGGCCATTTTGTCAAAGATAAGGTGACTGTGTATTTGTAGTTGTGTCTTCATCTTGTAATCTGCTCAACTGACCTTCAGGTCTATTTATCGGCCACTACCATGCTGATTTTATACAGTAGTTTGTAGTATGATTTCAGATTAGTGATTGCAATGTTTCCTGCCTTGCCCTTGTTGGTCAGGATTACCTTTATTATTCTAGGCCATCTCTGGTTGTAAATGAATTTTAGGGATATATTCTCTAGATCTGTGAGGTATGTTAATGATATTTTAATTTGATTCCACTCAATCTGTATAAGAATTTTTGGTTCTTTCTATTGATGAACACAGAATATCTTTCCATTTTCTGTAATCCTCATCAATCTATTTTTTCAGAGTATTGTAATTTTAATTGCATAGATCTTTTACTTCCTTTGTTAGATTAATACCTAAGTATTTCATTTTTGGATGCTGTTATAAGGGATGTTGTTTCCACGATTGATTTGCAGTGAATTTTTTTTTTTTTTGCCTGTTTGCCATTCTAACAGGAATGGCATTGATTTTTGAGTGTTGAATTTATATCCTGTTAGGCTTCTCAATTTATTTATTAATTCTAGGAATCTCTTGGAGTTCTTAGGTTCTTCCATGTAGCATATCATGTCATCTTAAAATATTTATAACTTCTTTCCAATTCTTATAAACGCTTTTCTTTCAGTTGTTTAATTGATCTAATGTTTCCAGAACTATGTTGAGTCGGACTTGTGATATTGAACATCTTTTTCTTGAACTTAATTTTACAATGAAAGCTTTCAGTTATTTTCCATTTAGAATGATGCTAGCTGTTGGTTTGTCATAGATGGCTTTTATTAGATTGCATTTTATTATGAATGAGTGCTATTATTTGTCAAAAGCTTTTTCTGTGTCTATTGAGATAATCAGTTGTTCTTTTTTGTCGTGGGACAAAAGTCTATAAAATTGTTTATATAATGTGTTGAATGATCCTGGTATCCCTGACATGAATCCCACCTGATCATAGTGGATAATCCTGATGATATGATGCTAGTATTTTATTGA
>NW_004524675.1:1073782-1083935 GCF_000260255.1 Octodon degus | reverse complement strand
TTTGTTATCAGTGTAATTCTTGTGTTTAGAAATGAGTTGTAGAGATTAGATTTCATTTCAACTTCACTGAAGAGTTGGAGATGTATTGCATGAAATCTCTGCATTTTTTTGAATACAGCTATAAATCCATCAGGACCTGGGATTTTCTTTGTTGGTAAATTTTGATTACATTTTAAATTGCACTAACTAAAATTTTGTTATTCAGAATTTTTATATCTTCTTGATTCATTTTTGGTGCTTCATGCTTACCTAGGATTCTGCCCATTTCTTTTGTGTTCTCCATCCTATGAGAGTAAAGATTTTCAAAGTAGTTACTGCTTATCTTCTGAATTACCACAGGCTCTGTAGCAGCTTCACCAGGTTCATTTTTAATTGCATGACTTTGAGTTTTTTCTTTCCTTTTTTTGATGATGCTGCCTAGGAGTTTATCAATTATATTTAATCTTTAAAAGAACCAACTCTTTGATTTATTAATTCTTTGTATCATTTTCTTTATATCAATTGCATTAATTTCTGCTCTGATATCTATAATTTCCTCCATTCTTTGGACTTTGTGTTTGACTTTAGTCTTCTTTTTCTAGAAGCTGGAGGCATAGCATTAAGGCATTTATTTATTCTCATGTTGTTTGCCTCATGTAAATGTTCACTACTCTAAATATTCTCTGAGGACTACTTTCACTTCACCTCATAAAAGTCAGTACATTACATTTGAATTTTAGTTATTGTTTAACTTCTTCAATTTTACCTGTGTCTTATTAGTTGTTGATGAGATAGTTACTTAATTTCCACATATCTATGGAGTTTTTGCAGTTTCTTTTGTCATTAATTTCCATTTTTACTGTATTATGGGACAGATATTATGCATGGGAAATTTTTAGTTTTTCTTACATTTACTTAAGCACAATCTGTGGACTAGTATGTAGTCTGTGTTACAGAATGTCCCATTTGCAGCTGAAAAGAGTGTGTATTCAAATGCTGCTGGATGGAACACTCTGTAAATGCCTACTAAGTACATTTGTCCAAAACTTTGGTTCAGTTCTTCTGCCTCTCAGCTAGTTTTTTGTCTAGTTGATCTATCCCTTTGAGACAATGAGTTATTAAGTTCCCCAGTTAACACTGTGTTACTCATTATTTGTTTTTCTCATGTCCTTTAAAAGTTTTCTTATTGGGCCAGCCAGATAGCTCAGTGGACTAAAGTGCATGCTTAGATAGAGCACAGCAGCCAGGGTTAGATCCTGGTGTACAGTGCTGGCCCTGCTCCCGGGGCACACTAAGACAAGGAATGAGACTGGGCGTGGTGGTGCAAGCTTATAATCACAGCTCTTAGGAGGCTGAAAACAGGAGAATCACTATGAGTCCTGTCTATGTAGTGAGACCCTGCACTAAATACATAAAACAGAATAAAATAAAATAAAATAAAATAAAATAAAATAAAATCTGTCTTATATAGTTGTCTGCTCCCAGTTTTGGAGCATATATATTTATGATTGTTAACTCTTCTTCTTGATGCTTTCCACTAACAAGTGTGTATTGTCCTTTTCTTTAAATCTCATTTGATACTTCTTAGTTTGACGTTTACATTGTCTTCAAACAGAATAGCTAACCCTTTTTTTTCCTGAAATCCTGTCACATGGAGTATTGCTTTCCATCCTTTGACTTTCAGACTATGAATTTATTTTTGAATTAAATGTATTTCTTTTTAATTCTTTTTCTCTTTTTTTTTCCTTTGTATTTTAGGGAAGAGACTACAGGATATTCAGGGTCTCACTAATAGATCGGACTCGTAGTGATCCACCTGTTTACAGCCTCCCAAGTGCTGAGATTACAGAAGAGCTCCACCGTGTCCAGTCTCAATTGCTGTCTCAGCGTCCCCAGGGTGGGGGCTGGTATGGCAGGCCCAGGGAATCAACCCCCCAGCTCCTGAGCCTACTTGTAGGCACTTTAATCCTCTGAGCTATTTGGCCTGCTCACAATTAGAGCAGGAATATTTTTCAGCTAATTCATATTGCCTTAAGGGCAGGTCTGGTGCAGCTTCTGGAATTGGGAATAGAACCACGTTCCTATCCTCCTGACTTCATTTGTACAAGTGGTGCTTTAAACAACTGAGCTATCTGGCTAAGCCCTGACCACCACCCCCAAGCTCTTCTGGAATTGATGGTTGTGTTGAGAAATCTACTGTGATTCTGATTGAATTTCTTTACATAAGATCTGTTTCTCTTCTCTACCATCTTTTAAATGTTGTTCTTATGCTACATTTTTGGGATCTTGATTATTATATATCCAGGTTGCGTTTTATTTTAGTTGATGCTAATTGGAGTTCTATATGCCTAACTTCAGATTCTCTTCCCATGCTTGGGAAGTTTTCTTCTATTACTTTTTCAAAGAGTCTTTTCATATCATTTGTATTGACTTCTTTTACTTTTGCAATATGAATCTTATGTTGTTCCTCTTTGCAGATGTTTAATTATTATTTCCTGGTTCCTTAATAATTTTAAGAAATTTTTCCTTTTGTGGTCACTAGCTGCAATGATATTTTGTAGATTTAAAAGTTTATCTTTGGTTTCATTTAAACAGTTTTATCATTTCTTAATAATATTTTTAATTTCTTAGAGCTCTCTGTGTATGTTTCACGCATTCTAATTCTTTCCAATATTATTCATTCAAAGTTTCCATCCTTTTTCTATGCTCCTCTCTGTTTTTTTTTTTTTTAAATCTATGTCTTCTTTAGTATGGTAAGCAATTCTTTCATTATGGTTATCATTGCTCTTTTTACCTGAGAGATTATTTCTGAACTGATTTCCTCTATATCTACCTGGAATTTTTTCTTTATTTTAGTTGCTGACATTTCAGAGATTTCAGGTGTGTGGGTTCCAATTTCTTCTATGCTGATGTCTCCTGGTCTTGTTTGGGGTAGGATGGAGGCCTGAGATTGCATTGTGTTCCTTTGTCTTTCATTTTCTATTTCAGAAGAATTCTTTATTTTGATTCTCTAGTAATTCCTGAGAATTACTTTGATAGTATGGAGCTATATCACTACTATCAAGACTGCTATAGGAAATGTCTGTTCTTCAGGAAAGTCTTCTCTATTTTGGAAATTCTTGATTTGTGTCTGTCCCAAGGTTCTGTCTTCCCAATTACGAGAGTAGTTTTGGTTTCCATTTCATATTGTCATCCATATTTAGATGTAGGGCTTTGGTGAGGTTATTACACCAGTGCTGCCCATTACTATCATCCATGGGAGAACAGATGATTAAAAAAAAATATGATAGCCTAAGTACAGTACTACGAGCCATAAGATAACATCAAGAAAAATTCAGAAAATGATAAAATTTGGTAACTACTGATTTTTTTCATTAGGCCATAGGAGCAAAGTCTATAGTTATAAGCACAGAACATCACAAATTGAGAGTTTGTATAAAAAGTGTTTCCCCTGTTAGAGTGGATCTGCTCTGTGATCCCCTGGCCAGGACTGCTGCCAGTCCCAGATGCTTCACATCATGTAGCGGCATGGGACAAGCACCTGGATTTCTTCTGGCCAACCTAGTTGCCTAGAGTCCCCATGGCTTTTGTGCCAGTTGCCTGTCCCATAGTTTGGGAAAATAATTATTTGTTTTTCTAAAATGCAAAATTTTTCTAGAATCTTTTCTTTTGATAAAGTTAGGTAAGGGGATGCTACTAGAAACTACACTCTTAAGTGAAATAAATCAGACCTACGTATCTGAACATCACATTGTCTCCCTAGTGTAAGGATCTGAAAGAGTATATAAAATCTCAAAGGTAAAATTGATATGGTAAAAGAGAAATTGCTCAAAAGAATGAACAATAGCAATGAGGGAAATGTTAAAAAAAAAAGGAGAAAAATGACACCCATATATACAAAGAATAGCTAAAATGATTGTATTCATCATTTCTATCAGCTTTTTTAAAATTTTATTTTTTTATTTTATTTGGCACAAGGTCTCACTACGGAACTCGGACTCTTAGTGATCCTCCTGCTTTCTGCCTCCTCAGCACTGGGATTACAGGTGTGTGTCACCAACCCCAGCTCAGTAGCCAGCTCAGAGCACCCAGGGGTGGGGCCAGAGCGGCTGATGTTGCCGGGGCTTGAATCCCTCTATCAGTTTTTTTGAAGGGAGAAAGTACTACTTAAAATTTTTATTTCACCTATTTCACATGCTTATAACTGGTAATCTGAGCAACTACATTGAACACAACTATGTGCAATATAGCAACCATTGTTGAATACCCATCATCTTGCTTATTCTAGTGAAATTGTGTATCATTTCTAATGTGTATTTCTTGTCTTTAAAATGATAAATAAACAAAAGTATTAGAAGAAAGAGTGATTCTATAGTATTCATAAAAATATTGACTTGTATACCTACTAAATATCTATGGAACTTTGTAGTTATAACATTTTTAGGTTTAATTTTCACATATTTACAGTACATAATGATTGCACTTATTGTGAAGACTTGATGCATTTATGTAACACATTTCAATTATTTGGATCACCTTTTCCTTTCTACCTTTCCCCTGTATCTCTAGGTAACCTTCTTTTGGTTCTATCTCCCTTTTTGCTAATATCTATCTTTTATTTTGTACTTTCATTTATTTCTATTTCAAGTTTCTCACTGTGTTAGTTACTATTCTTTCATTGCTGAGACCCTAACATAAGTAAAGGGAAAGAAGATTTATTTTCATCACAGTTTGTAAAGGTTTCAGCCCATAATCAGCTGGCTCCAAGGCACTGTGGCATGGAAGAGGGGAATGAAATAGTTCAGGAGAGCAGAAGGCAGTAAAAGCAAAATAGGAGGGGCAGGCTTCTTTTCCTCCTTTTGCTGCATGTAGGCCAGCTGCTGTATTACGCACCAGATTTCAGCACTAGGCTACGAGTCAATCACAAACATGATTCAGCTACCCTGAAAAAGCCCACCATCCATCCCCGTAACAACATGAGGTTAGAGGGGGACATCTAGACACAAACTCTAATACTCTCTTTGAGCAGAATGAGAAATTATAAAGTGTATCAATATTTGTTTTAAAAATATATAGTATTTATTATGCACAGTTTAACACATTCTTTTGTGTCTTTTACATGATTATTTATCTGATTGGAATCTAAGATTAACTTATTTTCTTGATTGGGCAAATGAGGAAGCTGACTGTTAATAGTAGGGGTGTGTGTGTGTGTGTGTGTGTGTGTGTGTGATTTAAATTAAGTCACACTGTCAGAACTATTTCATAGAAGAGAGATGAAGATATCCTGCTTCGGAATTAGGATTCTTATTTACATTCTCTCATGTCTTCCTGATATATTATATTATCTTTTCAACATCATACTACTATGTTCACAAAGAAATTAAAAAATAGTATATTTTAGGTACATTTATTCAATAAATTTGTAATAAATAGAATATATTTGTATTTATTATAATCTTTTTGTTTTTTCTAAATTATGTAACAGTATTAAAAATTCTGAGCCACTTTCAGGACTTATAAAATGATACGAGACTTTTGAGAGTAAAGCAAAGAGACTATTTTCAAGTATTTTTAAATACATGTGAAATTGGGGGCCCAGCCCCAGCTCAGTTCTTTAAGTGGCTGCTTCCACAATGCTGGCAGCCTCAGTTTGCTGTAGTTCGATCCCCACAACACTCCAGCCATGCAAAAGTGCCCTGAAGGCATTCAAGGAGAAAAAAAAATTCCTTATGGGGCCAGGGAGATGGCTCAGTGGAATAAGCGCTTCCTTGGCAAGCGCAAGGGTCTGAGTTCAATCCCCGGTTCCGCCAAAAATAAAAAAAATAAAAAAATAAAATACATGTGAAATCTATCAAAATGTCTATAAAATTTACCTCATTGAAAAATGATCAAGAGGTCTAGTAACTAAGTAAACAAAGTATAATAAGAATAATTAAGGAATATATCATATAACAAAATACTGTCAGAGTTTTGATGACTGTAGTTTGATTGCTTAGTTCTCATATGAGGGAAGTTTCCATGTGCTCTTCAAAAAGCAATGTTGGTATTTCCCAGACATTAGTAACAAATGAAAACTATTTGAATGTGACCTGGATCTGTTAAGTTAGAACTTACATTTTCACAAGAGCCCAGAGTATGTTTGTGAGAAATGGTGTCATAGAAATGTGCAACCTCAATGTCTATATCGCCAAAGATGTATTTAGCCCGTAGATCCCATTTGTAACATACTGCTTATTAAAACTTTCTTTGGTACATTTATTCCTGTCAGTGATGTCATTTTGGGAAATCTGCAGCCAATGTAGTTTATCAAACCCACTTGAAACTAGGGAACTAATGATATTGAAATTTTGTACAATATTAGATCTGAGACAGTTTTTTAATGAGCACCTAGTATATTTAAAATTGGCTTTTGATGCCAAGTTTCTATTAGGCAAGATTCACAAGAAGAAAACAGCTATGTGAGAGAGATGTTAACTTAAATCAAAGCACTTTTTGGATTGATCAGAATCTCAATATGAAAACAGAAATTTTCCTTAACACAGAACTCAGACAGTTAAACACGGTAGGTCAGCATATTGATGATGAACACGTAAAGTGAAATGCATATTGCAACATCTTGGGATCTTCACCCCTCACTCTAAGATGATTTGGGATTACTGAGCAAGTGTGAAATTATGCAGTGAGCCAACTATAATTATTAGAATGGATCATTGAATGTAGGGTGCTATGCAACCAAAGGTAGGAAGAGAGAGGAGATTTTAATTTAGAGAGTACTTACAGTGTGCCACATCTTACAAGTTTATTACTGGTATTATGAGCCATCCTCAAGTTGACTTGTTATAAACAGAAATGTTACAGAGTGCACCTGGCATTTAACACAGCTGAATTTTTCGACAGCCATAAATAAGGAAAATACCTGTAAGGATATAAAACAATCCAACTTATTCAGGATATTTAGTTGGAAATCTTAACCCCAAAGATACAAACAAAAGTTGCTACTGGGACAAAATGCTTAAATAAGCTGTCTCTACCTCTCATACCTTTCCATAAAGATTTCTATTTTAATTAAGATATGATAATGGAACCACTGTAATTCACCTATGCAGGAGGCTGAGGTAAGAAAGTCTCAAGTTCAAGGCCAGCCTGGGCACTCCAGTGAGAACTAAATGAATAAACAAACAAACAAATAAATAAGCAAGCCCTGTTATGTAGCTCAGGTAGTCCAATGGTGGAATGCTTCTGGATTGTGTTTACAGTAAAAACACAACAAAATCTTCTGTTACTGAGTTTTATGAAAGTTCGAATTAATAAGGTACATTTATTACTTTCAAAAAATCTGAAGTAAGAGAGAAATAGAATGAAACATGGTCATAGAAACAGGGTTTATAAGAGACAGAACATAGTCACACTTCAGAGTCAACCCCGACAAGAAACAGAGCTAAGCAGGATCCACTTCTATGTGTGAAATTGGATGAATAAAAACAATTGCATAAAACCTAATTACCCAACTGGAAACCAATACCCATGCTTCATGACACAGAACTAACAAATTAACATTCAAATATGCAAGACATTATTTACTTAGCATGTGTCAGAACTTACAAGTGTCTTCATATGGACTAACGCATAATTAATTGGGAGGAATAAATCATTATCTCATTGAAACTGTAGTAGTGATCTATCTCAAATTAGGAAACTGTCAATATTTATCAAAGCCAAGGATTTTTTTTTCCGATACCAGGTTTTGAACTCAGGGCCCTGAGATTTTCAGGCAAGCTGTTCTCCTACTGAGCTATCTCCCCAACCCCTAAGAATTTGTTGTTAAAGAGAATTGGAGTTTCATTTATCATCCTATCATTTTCAGTCTGTGAGATTTTATTTAAATTATTTCAGTTTTCCATCTATACAGAAGTAGTTGTATATTCTTTGTACAGTAGGCACTTAAATATATAAACATTGCAAAGGGATAAAAGGTTCAAATAGAACATCATGTAATTTCTTTTCTCAGTTGCTAATTCTTACCTGCTAATGAAATTATTACTAACTTGAGCTTTCACACAGCTGTATTATTCTTTGGCTAGAACTGAAACCAATAGTTTCTTTTCATGGTCTACCATGGTTGACAAATCTAGTGCTCTGAATCCTTTCTTCAGTGTCTTCTAAAATAATAGCTACTCTTCATTGTAACCTAAGAGACCATTTACCCTTGGGAAATGAAATAACTACTACTCACGATGTAGCCTGAATAACAGTTTTTAAAAATGTAAAAATATATTTATTCACAAGTCAGAAAGTAAATTATTCCAAGTATTCATACTAACATAAGTGTCAAATTAGAAATTATTGATTTATTGTCACAGAAACAAATGTCTATTGGTAGCACCTGGAAAAACATGCTTTGCATCCTTAAATGGAGCTTTCCAAACAGAAATGTGATACAGACTTTAAAGTTATTATGCAGTCTCTATATGCTAATATAAGAATATCTTATTCTGTATGTATTTATATTTATCAGTGTCACAATTCTTTTTTTGTTTGTTTGTTTTTGTTTTTTTGGCGGAACCGGGGATTGAACTCAGTCCCTTGCGCTTGCCAGGGAAGCGCTTATTCCACTGAGCCATTTCCCCTGCCCCAGTGTCACAGTTCTTATAAGATTGATTTTATTTAAAAACATGTTTCGTATGCCATCAATAAAATACAGTAGAGTGACATAGAGATCTTTTAATTTGTCTGTAATACACATACATATATAAGTATCCAGATCATCTATCTATCTACCTATTTATCTAAAAATTGGGCATAGATTTATATTTCTGTCAATCATTTTTCACTATATATATATATATACATATATACATATATATATATATATTTATTTGATTTACCTTTTTAGACAGGTCTTGCTGTACAGTTCAGACTGGCCTTGAGCTCACTTTATAACTCAGTCCCGTCTCAAATCCACAACAATACTCCTGTCTTGGTCTTCTGAGTCCTGGGCTTGTAGGCATGTGTCACCACGCCTGGCTTGTGTCTTTACACTGATACTGCATTGTTTCAATTTCTATAGTTTTCTTTTTGTATTTTATAATCTGTTTTGCATATATATATATATGATAATTTTTCATATACTTTTTGGAAATTATATTGATGTGTGTGTGTGCACATGTGTTTGTGTGTGCATGTGTGTGTGTATGTGTGTATGTTGGCTTGTATATGTCCTTTTCATTATAAATGCTTCTTATTTCAAATTATTTTCTTTATATTACTTATAGATTCTTTAAAAAACTAATCTGGATTTCTCTAGAGTTTAATGAGGTTATAAATTAATAACAAAAGTATTATGTTATGTAACTCAGCAAAATTAGTTCAAAAGTTTGGTAATCATTTGTAGATAATATGGAATCATGTAGTATCTCAAGTCTACTCATTCTGAGTAATATCAAAAGAACATTTTAAAAATCACAATTCTAAGGAAAAATTTCAAATCAAAAATAATTTTTAAAATCTTTGTTTTAGAATGAATCATTATAAAATACATAATTAAAATATTAAATAATCCTCCAAATGAAATATTGACTCACTAAATCCTCTTTTGTAATTTTTGCATTATTTACTGAATTAGGCAAAGTCTCTTCTCTCAAAGAGTATTGAGTTTTAAGGAAATGCACTGTACCTGAAAAGAGCTAAGAATGTGTTTATAATTCATAAATCATTTCCTTCCACTTTGCACTTGTTAGTCACAGAGGCAACGGTTGGAGTGATCACACTCTCACAGCATGTCTTCTGGGCTTACCTGGCACTAATTACTAAAGCAACCTTCTACTCGCCAAGTTAAAATGTCACATTAACACTTGTAGCTCCTTTGAAATACTTGCCAGGCTTAGAAATGAACACTGTTGTGCATTGGCAAAAATGTGCTACATACCTGCTCTCTTCCAGGGCTGGAGGGCAAAGTTTTGACACATTGATAAAAAGAGTTAATGAAAATAATAGCACAAACATTTAGTATATAAAACAATACCTACCACGGGGAAAGCATATCCGTACATCTGAAAACAGCTTCCCTTCCAAGGAAGTACCTTTTCAAAATTTAAATCATACAAATTTAATTGGGAATGCTAAAAAGTTTCTGAACTCTTTAATATGAAGAATTCCATAATTAGGGATATAC
>NW_004524675.1:1063237-1073682 GCF_000260255.1 Octodon degus | reverse complement strand
TATATAGAGAGAGAGAGAGAGAGAGAGAGAGACTGAAGTTTTGCAGTTTCCCTGAAATTTTCTATTATTGGCAATAGAGGTTCTAAGCATGGTGCAATGCCCAGTGGCAATAGGCAGCTGGCACGGATGTTTTTGTGAAATAACAAAAGATGACTTCAGTTGGAGTGAATTTGCTGTTTCACTCTCATTGTAAGGTGATGACTAATTATATCGACCCTGTTGCAAGTAGAACAGATAAAGAACTTGCAGGAAATTTCATTTCAATGTCTTGAGGAGGATGGGAAAGGTGAGGTGAGGAATTTTAGTCATTGTGACATTCAAAATAAGACAAGTCCTCCCAGTGGAATTTTAGGATCTGATACTTCTAATTTTAAAGCAAGACAGTTTAAGGTTGAAGTCTTCATTTTAATCTCTCAATTTCAAATTTGAACTTATGTCTCTTCTACTCTATCAGCCAGAATAGTGCCTGAACTCGGATTTTCTTTTTTAGCTAGGTACTTCAGCCTTTAAACTGGCTATTACTCACAAATATGTGCAATTTACTTCATGAAGACTCTAAGTACTAAAGCATGATCTCAGTCTCATTTTCATTGCACTAGAATGACCTTTATTATTACCATGTATCTACATCCTTCTATGACTGCCCACAAAATAAGCCTGAAATGGTAATAAAATCACATTTCAATGAAATTTCTAGACATAAAATTTTGTTTTAAAAGAGAAGAATAGAGTGGGATGAAATAATTCCCCATAAATAATATGAGTCATTTGGAGTCTGGAGCGATATATGAACATGAAGACCTCCACTTTTTGTCTGAAAGATGTTTGAAAATGTAAGGCCGAAAAGAATATCCAACACACCAGAGGCATCCTAGTTCCAGATCTACTCTAGGCTTTCTCGATAACTGGATAAAGTAAGATTACTTCAGTATTTCATGTGGTTTCACACGTGGTATCCGAATAGCTATTGTGGGGGGAAAATATAGGACTAATGAAGTGACTTACTTCACACAGTAAGATACAATTGATATAATTTTTAGAACTTCATACATTGTAACTGCATCTACATGTGCATTTTACACTAGAAGTAGCATTTTAGCATATAATTTATCATAGTAGTCACTGTTAGGATGGAAAAAAGAAAACTAGACAATGCAGCCTAAAAGATTTAAAATGTATTTCCATTTTTGGGTTTTATGTTTGCTTTTATTTTTAGATTTTGATTGATACAAGGTCTCAATAATGTTTTGGAAGCTGGACTTGAACTTGTGTTACCTCAGCTTCTGGAATAGCTAGGTTACAAGTACAATATGTGTATGCGGCCCGGCTGAAGTTCTTTTCTCCTATACTTTTAGAACTAGTACACTCATTACTTATCACACAATGTTAACTTTTATTTTACCAACACGATTGAAAACTGGACGTTGGCATCTTGTTCTTGATATTTAATTAAAACGTACACTTTCCATTCTCTCTCAAGATGGCATAGACACATTGAACCCTACTTCTCCTCCCTAAATTCAACTAACTCTGCCACAAACAACTTAGCCATCAAGGGAAGTGAAAAAGTGTAAATACTCTGAAAGGTGTAAAGAAGATGATGGACAGGTTTGGAATATTGGGCTTCAAAAAATGGCAATGTGATATCTCCCATTTCATATATACTACAAATTGAATCCATTGAGATCTGCAATCTTGTGTAGCCAATAAGCACAGGATTTTTAAAAAATGGAAGAAGAGAGTGAGGAAATGGAAGAGCAAAGGAAAGCTAAAAAGGAACAAATGCCTATCATTTGTGGCCAAAATAATAGGAAAAGGGAATTGAAACTATACCCAAAGGGAAGACCTACTCTTGCTGGAAGCAGAGAATGACCTTCCTGAAGGATGAGGTGGTAATCTAACTCCAATATGTTCCCACCACAGTACTAATAGTGGAAATGATCAAGGAAATTTAGCCTTTGACTAACATCCATAGGTAAGACACTCCTTTTCTAGCAGTGGAAGGACAAGAGTTCTTGATTTCTGTCTAGTGGGGAACGCATGGCTCAGATCAGTGTCTTTCCATTCCTTATCTAAAGGAGACCACCTCACCCAGCCATTCTTGACCTCTAACCATCAGCAACTTAGTTCAGGCCAGACAATGCTAGTCTTGCATTCAATGGTAGAAGGGAAGCTTTGATAACTTCCCTGAATCCCCAGCCAGTGACAGAGAATTCCTTTGACATCAAAGCTCCTGGTCCTCCATTCATTGAAAACAGACTTTACAGATAGGCGTTTCTCCCTCTCATACTGGTGGCAAAGTCAGATTAGGAATATTATTGGTACTTGGTGGTCTGGAAAAATATGATTCTGATCTCTGGCATTCATCGCCTTGACCTAAGCATACTTTGGGGACTTGTACGTATACACAGTACGAATCTTGTATTGTGGGTGAAGGGTCTTGTACGTATACACAGAAGCCCTCAGAGTGAAAATGAAACCAGATGAAAATACTGTTTCATTGGATGAGTAATGTGTATTGCACTAAAGGTGCATCTTATAAAATGAGGCCAGGATCTACAAAGTCAACAGAAACAGGATAATTTACTATTTTTAGATTTAAATACAAACAAGAGTCTCTCCAAATGCTAGACTATCCTCCAATAGACTATCTCGGGTAACAACTGGAAAAAATGCATCCTCCTTAAGCACCCATGAGACCACTGTCATGATAGACTGGGTTCCAACTCATACATCAAACCTCACCTTACATTTTAAAGATTGAAATTGCATAAAGAATGTTGTACAAGTACAGTGAGATCAGAGAAACAACAGGAAAACTGTCAAGACCTTAGTATTTAAATAACATCTATAAATTCATGGATCAGATAATTCTTAAAGGTATAATTTAAAAATACATAGGTCCAAGTATAAATAATATCATAATTTGTAGCTTGCAACTTATCTGTAGATTTCCCAAATGTGGATAAGACAAAATATTTATGCAGGGATACATGATTGCAAAAATAAAAGACATTGAAATTATTCTTTCTGAATTCTGCCTTGTCATGTGCTATAAAATAAATACATAAGCAGCAAATTAATGTGCTGTTACTCCCCTGTCACACCCCTTGCGTTGAGCACATGCTCTCCTTTAGGTTTACCCCAAATGGCTGTATCACCATCCTTAGCCCCATCTTCATCACACAAAGTGTGCTTTCTCACTTATCTGCTTTACTTCTCCTGTCAGCAACACTGTAAACATCATCTCTTACCCTCTATGCTTCATTCTCTCAAATCAGCCCTGACACACACACACACACATTCAGGAATCTTTGTGATAGCACATTCAGTGGAGTGTCTTGTTATACAAGTGCCACACGCTAACCAAATGCACCACAGGAGCTTCAGTATAGTTACTTGGTGATATGAAGCCGAGTTTCAGGTCTTTCTGCTTCATATATTGTGTGCTTCATTCCATTTTTCCAGCTAATAAAACACAATACAGAAGATTTGTTGATTCCATTTACAGTCTCTTGAAATTTTGAGAGTTCTACTGAAAATCTTCACAGTATCTCTGGAAGTGACAGAATTCATTTCATATGAATCTGGATTTCCCACACTAAATACTTTTTCTTTTAATTCTTAGCAAATAAATTAGATATCCAGGTTTAATCTATTTTTAAATTGTGCAGCCGAGTCACATTACATTGCTTAAACGTGAAAAAAAATTGAAAATGATAGGCCTACTTTGCTCCTGCTAATTTGATAGTTTTCTGGCACATAAAGTACAAATTTCTTACCAATTATCTCTGATTTAAAGTGCCTTATTGAATCTAAGCTTAACTTGTGGTTTAAAGAAGCTTTTAAAAATAGAACTAGTAATTTTTTATCCCTAAATCCAGTTAAAAGATAATTCAATCACTGTTAATTTAAAGATTATTTTAGCACCAGGTGTATATTACATTTAATACATTTGCATTGAGTTTAATACATTTTCTCCAAAATATAATGCTTTATTTCATGTTTTTTTCTGTGTTCTAGAAAGTTTGCATATTGACTTAGTCTAAAAATACCGCTATATAAATTACATTTTTATTTACCTCATATAATGCATTATAAAAAGACATATAGAAGTCTCATATGCAGTAAAATATTTTATACATTTAATAAACACGATGCACATTCCATTTAGTGTACCATTTACAAGCTCATTCTTTTTTATGTGTTTCGATTGCAACATTAAAAAATTGCTTAAACCAAAAAAGCATGAAACTATGAACCATTTTTATGTTTATGAAAACTTAATGAGCATTTCAGTTATAGAGGTTCCCATTTGATTAAAATCTGGCAAGTCTATAATCTGATCAAAACCAGAAATAAATAAAATTGTTGGTTGATATTGCTAACTAAACTGAAAACTGCACTAGTGATTGTGTATTAAGAACTACACTAAGATAATGTCTATAAAAGTGTGAACACTATTTCACATTAAATTAAAAAGCCATGGGGCTGGTGAGATAGATCAGCAGTCTAAATCGCCTGCTTAGGCAAGCGTAGACAGGCGAAAGATGCTGCATTTCTGTCCCCAGCACCACATGCTGCATCAGGCCCACTCCGAGGGCAGGCTGAGAAGGCCAAAAGAAAAAAAAATAGATAAACTAATTTTAAAAAGCCATATTGTTCTTCTGATGTGAATTGCTATGTGTTTACACATGGTGGTAAAAAATTATAAGCCAAGTCATATTATTTTGTGCACTGATACTATCTAAACATACATGCAATTATATCATGTTGTGAGTATAAAGAGAATTGTAGGGAATTTTATTTTCATGCAATATAGTCCTCTACTATGCAAAATAAGGCTTGTTTCCTTACAATTCAAATCACAGTAGCTAAATATGAGTTTGACTAATAAAAATAAATTCATGAAAGAAGTTTTATAAATATACTACCTGCTCTGTATTTAAGTGTACAAGAATAAATTTCACCTTTATTTAAAATCTATGTGTTTTATTATTAGTCTTCAAATCCCTGAAAGTTGGTGAGTAATGTTACTTACACAATTCTTTGAGATTATGTTATTTTATGGTTGTCTATGTCCATGTATTTACTTGGGAAAGTGAGTTCTTTCTAACAATTTGAAAAAAATGGATTTCATAAGGAGCATTCAGCATGTGTACTCCAGACTTATGAACATATTCTAGACATGGAGATCCATACATAGATGAATATTTTTTCAGTTGCAGTAGAGTTCAAGTCTCAGTTGCTCTGTGTCTCATCTTAATATACTACAGCTCAGCGCTACCTACACTGTTACTCATCTTGAGAACATATGACCTGCATACCTACACTTCCAGATATCACTTGTCTTGATGCAGAAATATGTTGTAATGAACGTGAGCACATCTGAAATCCCATTTTATAGGTACAATCTTGCTTAAGCTTGAAGCAGCCTTGCAGCTCTGAAGCTGTCTCTTTTAATAATGTCAACTTAGCTAAGAAGAAAGTTGTGTAATTTAAACCAGGGGATCTAATTCAGGATAGGCTAAAAGTCAGATCCACCTAAAGAGTTACTTGAAATACGTTGTCATTGACAAGTTTCTATAACTGCCTCTGTTTTCACCTCCAGAAAGCCTAATGGAGCCTCTAATGTTAGTAAGTGGGGAACGCTGTACCAAGTCATGAGGAAAAACTGCATACACTCTCATGATCCTTTAGATCTTCTGATTAGAGGGAGAACTCATCTTTTAAGGGAATTTCTAAGACAACACTTCAATGTCCAAAAGAAATAGGAAGTTTTAAGTGAGAAGGTTGTGGAAGCACGTTTCATCTTGCCCCACAGAATGTGCACTTAGATGCTGTAGCAGCAGTATGAGTGGTAGAAATTGATCACAATTTAGGGCATATAAGAAAGTCTGAGATACACGAAACAAAAGTAACTTCTAGCTACAGACACCTAAAATACTTTCTTCACTGTAGCAGAAAATTTACATAAAATTTGATGAGGCCACAGAACATTGAAATCATCACTTAACATTTTATCAAATTAGATATCAGAAACAGAATTGGGGGGCTGGAGAGATGGCTCAGTGGTCTAAAGCACCTACTTAGAACAAGCTTAGCAAAGCATCAGGGACCGCGGTTCGATCCCCCAGCACCACATGCCAGCCAGCCCCGCCCCCTGGTGGGCTGAGCTGGCCACACACACACACACACACACACACACACACACCACTCTCTCTCTCTCTCTCTCTCTCTAATAATAAATAAATAAATAAATAAAAAATTTAAAAAAAAGAAACAGAATTGGATTTTTATTACTTTAAAAGCCACAAAGTTCTAGATTTTTGCCATTTCTTACTTGTCACATTGGTGAGTATGAGGGTTACTCTCCAGATAGTGTATTATAGCATTTTGATCAATTCCTGCTCCAGAAAGCATTCAATGAAACAAGACAGCTGTATATACAACAGGGACAAGGGGGTGATTTACGACTCAAGGGGAAAGAGATGAACCTGCATGGCACTCTGTCATGCTACTCAGAATAGTGCACATTATGAGATGTTAGGGACTGGGAGATAGCTCAGAGGCATCAGCGCCTACTTCGCAACTGTAGGGTCCTGAGCTCTATCCCCAGTACCACAAAAATAAATAAGTAAATAAATAAATAAATAAATAAACTAGACATTATGAGATGTGTATTTCTAGATTTTTCTAGTCAGTTTTTTTTTAGACTATAGTTGACAATAGGCAATTGAAATCATGGAAAGTGATACTGTATGTAAGGAAAAATTATTGTATAAGGTTTGCAAATATTTCTTATGTTTGGAATGCTGCCTTTTTATTTCCTTAATGACATCATTGACAGAACAGAAGTTAACCCTCTTAAGTCAAAAATTAATTTTTTTATCATACTTTAGTTTTCTGACATTTCCATTTCATATCCACACACCAATAGGCAAGATTTTTCTTATGTGTTCATTCCAAGTGTTCTCTTTTTCTATTTAATTCTTTTATATACACCTTTATTTGTAATAATTATTTGAAAGTTCTATGTGCTAATTTCAATATCTGCATTATCTCTAGCAGGCCTTATAATTTATTTTTTTCTCTTAGCCATCTGCTAAATGTTCTTGCTTCTTCATATCTCATCTTTTAAACTTATGGTGAATAAAGTGATAACCAACAGAGCAGAAAAAATTAATATTTTTTCCCAGAAAATGGCATGATTTTTTTTGAGGGGGCAGGTTTAGTCCACCCTCAGGGAGGGACTGGCGTGGCATGTGGTGCCACCAGGGATAAAACCGTGATCCCTTGCGACTTCCTAAGCTTGCCTAAGACGGAGCTTTAGATTGCTGAGCTGTCTCAACAGCCTGATGTTCCTTCTTTTCAAGCTTCTAGCTTCAGGTGAAGAACCATCTTACTTGTACTTTTTCTTGGATCAGGGATCTGTCCAACTTCAAACAGGTCTTGATGTGAGGAATTTGTACAACACTCTTCTCTCTTCTAGTCTCTGCCTCTGTCTCTAACTCTGACCCTGCCTCTGTCTCTGCCTCTGCCCCGTCTCTGCCTCTGCCTCAAAAGGTTGTCCAGACACTTGGGCTGTAGATGTAGCTCAGCATGTGGCACTTGCCCAGTAAGGGTGAGGCCTTGGACTCAGGCACCCAAAAATGAAGACAACGGTGAGGGGGCATTTTCAGACAATGCAATGGAGCTGACAATCCTCAGCGTTCACCGTACTACCTTGCAGCGCAACAATTCTCTCCAAATCTTGGGTAGTTTCTTTCTTATTCCTATTTATCTGCTCAAAAATTTCAACACATACTTGATGAAAACCAGGGGGAGAAAATGTGTCACAAGTTTACCCTGTGGCTGGGTAATTGGTTTTAAAATTTATGAAACCTGCTTATATGTTTCTATCAATGCATAGTTAATTGTCCCCATAATATACTTTTCTCTGTAGTTCTTTCTTTTATGGCTCCATGGAGGTAAATTAACATTAAAAATTGAATATATTTAAAGCATATAATTTTTTGAGTTGAGACACATCCATATAAACATCAAATAATCACTACAAACAAAGCAGTAAATATTTCAAATACTTCAATAATTTCCTCTTTCCTTTTGTTTTTGTTCTGTTTTATTTTTGAAGTAAAAATATTTAGCATGAGTCCTAACCTCTTAGCAAGTCTTCTAAATGTGCAGTGTAGTATTGTTAATAGCACGTATTATGTTATAAAGAGGATATCTAGAACTATTTATGTTATACAATTAAAATTTTTGCCTTTTGAACAACAGCCTCATATTTCACCCCAAACTCTGAAAACCATCATGGTATTCTCTGATTTTATAGATCTGAGTATTTTCTATAATTATTTCAAGTGGAATCAAAGAACTGCTATTACGTAATGAGCTCATTGGACTTATTATAGCAGCCAGTAAATAACTGCTTCCCACAGTTGCCTACACTTACTATCTTTTTTTGTGCCCATTTTACATATGTGGGGTGATATCTCATACTGGTTTGGACTTGCACAAACGTGTGTGGCTTTATCCCTTCATTTCTAATATTCACGCTGCTCATTTCTGGGCTTTGCATGATTTTTCCTACTGGATTTTCCAGTACTATTGGTTGAATAGAAGAGGGAAAATCTATATAATTTCTAATTTTACAGAACAAGATTTATGTTCTTTGCTACTGAACATGATGCTGTCTGTGGGTTTACCTGCATAGTGAGTTCCTTCTGGTGTATATTCCTTACAGTTCTAACTGTAAAAGATAAGAATTTTTATGATAAAAGAATGTTGACTTGCTTCAAGTGCTTTTTCTACAATATCCATTTAGATGATTGTAAGAGTTTTATTCTTCATTCATGTGTTATATGACTGAATTAATTATTTTCCTGTCACTTAGACAAAATACTCCACACACGAAAGATGAAGAAGAAGTTTATTTTTCTTATATTTTCAGTGGCTTCATTCTATGTTTGGTAGAAATAACATACCGGGAAGTCATGGCAGAAGGAAGGTACTCAGCCTATTGCAGCCAGGAAGCAGAGTGACAGGGGAGAACGCAAGGACGAGGATGCACTTTTCCAGGACATATCCTCAGTGATGGCCCCACCTAATAATAGCAGGAATTACTGGATCCCATCATGAGATAAATAGCAACCTACACCCATGAGACTTTCAAAGGAACATTTAAATTAAACCATAGTATTCCATGCTTTTCCCTCAATAGCCTCAAATCCATATTTTAAAGCAAAGTGAATTTAATTGCTAGTAGTTGCTAAAATCTTAACAATTCTACAGTTGGTAAAGCGTCCAAGTCCAATATCTCTTCTGAGACTCAAGCCAAACGATTAGCTGTAAACACCTCTAAAAATAAAATTTAAAAAAGCTAAACATTTCCAACATAAAATTTCACAGGTTATTCATTCCTACTCCAAAAGAGAGTGACAAAGAGATGCAAAGAAATCTGGGTAAATGTTAAGTTTTGTAGTTGCATGTACACCACCCTGGGAAGGTTGTTGCCACATGTGCACTCTACAGTGAGTGGAAGTTCTGCTCACCTAGGCATTCTGCTTGCAGCCGAGCTGGACTCTCTAGATCTGTGTCTCCATATTGTGTTCAGCTGATTTCGGCACACAGTCCATGTTTCTGGCATCTACAACTTCCGAGAGTCTATGTTTTGCATTGAGCTTCATTTCCCAGCTTTAGGAACTACACCATCAGGTGTTCTCTGCATGGTCTATCAGTTATTCCTTTGACATTACATCTATGAAAGTTAATGAATTCTGCACAAACACTTCTCTCAGAGGTACTGTTTGAGAAAGCTTACCAGAAACTCTCCTCTCAAATGGATGATTTACTTTTACACACTTTAACCTAAAATGCATCTTTCATTTGCTTTACTTGTTCCTGAGCACAGCGTTTGTTTCCTTACTAATAGTGTTAGTCTCTGTAGCACAACATCTCTCTGGGTCTCAACATCACATGTTGTTCTTTCTAAGGCAAAATTTAACTTTTTTCAAATTTATTCTTCTGTCTCTGCCATCAGTTCTCTCTACAAATTTGATTAAAAGCAGCCATCCATTATCATGTTGCTGCCTGAATGTTGGTTTTCCTTGACATGTTTTCTACGAAATCAGTTAGTCCAACAGTCTTAATCTCAACCCTCCAGTAAAGTCTCACGATATGGGCAAAAATTGACAATTTTTTGTTGCTATTGTTGTTGCAGGGGTTTAAAATATATGGCCTCTTTTCCATTTTACTACAGAATTCTCATTCTAAGTTGAAAACTCCTGAATTCAGACTTTACTATATACATCCTATTAGCATTCTGGTGCACTGACTTCTAACCAGAATTCCCATTAGCTTCTGATACAGCATTGTTTGGCTAATCAAGCCAGCCTGTTTTTGTTGTTGTTGTTGTTGTTGTTGTTGTTGTTGTTGTTGTTGTT
>NW_004524675.1:1060761-1063137 GCF_000260255.1 Octodon degus | reverse complement strand
TCTTCTTCTTCTTTCTTCTTCTTCTTCATTTTCATTTTAATCTTTTTGAGACAGGGTCCCGTTATGCAGTTCAGGATGGCCTGCACTCACTTTGTAGCCAAGGTTGGTCTTGGATTTGCCATGATCCCCCAGCCTCAGCCTCCAGAGTGCTGGGATTAGAGGTGTGCACTACCATCCTGTAAACTTCCAAAAAGTTCTCAACCACATAGTCACGTATAGTGCTAGCAACAATTAATTCTTCTGGCACCAGTTGTCTGTATTAGTCACCTTCGCAGGACTGGAAGCAGGACAGAATATCTGATAGCTGCACGCTAAAGAGGAGAAGTTTATTTTATGTCATGAGTTTACAACATGGCAAATGGAATGGCAGAGAAAAGTTGCTTGTTCTCGTGGAGCCAGGAAACATAAATCAGAAAGGAGCTGTACATTTGAATAAACCCAGTTTCTATAGGAAAGAAGCAATCTATCAGGTCTTGTAGCACCAGGAACTAAACGGTGTGCACTCTGAAATTCTGTTCATATACAAGTGAGACTGGGGAGAGTTTTATATCAAGAGGCTGACATTTGTGTGAGGCTCAAATAGTTCTCTGCTTTCTCTGGGGTTTAATATTTCCCAAGCTTTTTGCTAGTTTATTATAAAACAAAACATCAGCTTCTGAAACCATCCAAATATATGTATCTTAAAATATGTAATTTTGGGCCAGCTAGATAGCTAAGCAGATTAGAGCGTCTGCTTAGGCAAACACAAGGACTGGAGTGGATCCCCGGCATGCCATGCAGCCCCCGCCCCCCGGGGTGCGCTAAAACAGTAATTGAGACTAGGCATAGTGAAGTGCACCTATAATCGCAGTGCTTGGGAGGCTGAAAACAAGAGCATCACTGTGACTCCAATCTGTGTAGCATGACCTTGAAGACCCTGTACTAAATAAACAAAAAATGTACTTTATCATTTAGACACATATTTATAATTATATGTGTATAATGAATACATGTATAATTTTAAAATGTATTATATATAGATATTTGTGTATGTGCCAAATAATACATAACTATCTAAATTTATCCTTTTAAAATTATAATATTTCCCATAAAGGATTAAAGTAGAATGGGAATGCCAAATGCCAATTAGAAATGATTTGGGTAAGAGAAGAAAAAGAATGTGTGTGCATGTGTACATCTGTATGCACATGTGCTGATATTTTTAGATTTATGACGAGTTTGCACACATAAACACTGCCAGATCTCTTGAACATGACATATTAGAAAACCATACAGATTTCTATGTTTTTATGTTCTACAATTATTCTTTCTTTTCATAAACTTACATTTCCTAATTCAAAATTCATGGATTTGCATGTGCATTTTCTTCTTTCATAGCTGTCACCAATATTCATCTACATATTAATTTAACTATGGAAAACTTTTCTGTGCAGAATTCCATAAGTAAAAAGACATTAACAATTTAACTATTTTTTTCTAAATTGATCTGTACATTCAAAGTAACTCTAGTAAACAAAATTGCACAGCAGGTGAGCACTGTCAAGCTAATTCTATGAGTCACATAGAAAAAAAAGTCCAAAAATAGTTAAAGCTATTCTGTATATAGAAATTTTTTCTTAGATATTTAGCAAATTAATTAATAATATCAGTAAAAATCATAAAACAAATATTTCTGTATCTTTTTTACTGTACATTGATGTATTGATTCTGAAAAGTAAAAGCGTGAATATATTTTCTATGTTATAGAAGTCACTTCTCTGATTCCAAAAGTCATGCTGTAGCTCTGTGCTATCATACTAATAGGGCTTTGCACCCATTTTTAGCATATAGAACACTTATTCATGAAAATATGTGCATGACTCTTTTCCTTAAGCTAAACTAAAAATTACCAACATGTGAACTAATTGAAATTCTTTGCACTGGTTTCCATGTTCATATTCAAGATGTTAAGTCTCTATTGCTATGAAAATATGTTTGAGATAAATAACTTAAGACTTTATATTAATTTGATGTTAATTTTATATTTCTACATTTCTATTAAACACTGAAAAGAAACTTCTGATGAGAAATGCACCCTATGAACAACCAAGATTAATCAGTGCATGACATTTCACATTTGCATGCTTCTTCTAGCAGCCTCCTATTACATTTTGGATCTGGAATGCTCCCTGAAAGGCTCAGGTGTTCAGAGTTTATCCCCAAAGTAGCAAAACTCAGAGTTGAGGCTTCTGGGAAGTGATTGCATCATGGGGGCTCTGAGCTCCACCGTATGTCAATTTTTTGGTTTTACCGTAATTGATAATTGAAAAGACTATGGGGATGAGGTGAAATTTCTGCCAGAGATGAGGACTAGTTGAAGGAAATGGATACTTGGGT
>NW_004524675.1:1050569-1058968 GCF_000260255.1 Octodon degus | reverse complement strand
TTTTTAAAATATAATCTAATTTTTAAATGTTTTTTATCATATTATGTAGGGACTTAAAGTTCAACATATCAATACTTGATGAAAAATACCTGTTCGTTATTATGCCTAAGATGTTTGAAATACCTCTTTGTTTTCCAGAAGCTATGAAGTGAGAAGTTTTGCCCCACCAGTCACTTCTATCATGATGTTTGACCACACCTCACAGATGGACCAAGAATCTATGGACTGCTTGCTCTGAAGCCATCCGAGAAAATAAATCCTTGCTGTGTTAAATTGGTTACCTCAGGTACATTTTTTACAGCAATGGAGATGTAACACATCTCCCTTTTCCTATGTTTGTGATTTTCTCTTCTTCCAGAGTTCAGTGTCAGGCAGCTTCCTTATTCTTTTCCATTACTGCTTCGTACACTGAATGCCAACACATATAAATGTTAGCTGATGTTCTTACTGCACCCTACTGTTTACATTCCTATAATTATTATAAGTTTTAATATTGCATTATGCGAACATTCCTAAAGTAATCAGAGTTATTTAGGAATAACTGGATGTTGAGTCTTTCTTCATTTGCTTTTAAATTTTTCATTCACCAGTATTTAATCAGAAAGTGACAAGTGTTGGCTCACAAATAATATGAAATATCTACTCACATTTTTATTTAATGTTAAAAAGGGGGCTGTGAGCTGCTGTTATAGATTTTAATTCACTTCTGATGGCATATATTTATTTCTTCCTTATCTCATGAGGGAATACCTTACTCGTTTCAATATGTTCGGGTTTTTTTCAGATAAAGAGATATGACTTTATTATTTATATTTTACTTTTCATTTTCAGAATTTCTTTGAGACATTTGTTTTAAAGCATAATAGATATGTGAAATAAATTATTTTTAATGGCCAATGATTCTCACAATTTTCATTTTTATTACTGGAAAGTGATATTTTGAATATTTTAAATTATTTTATTGTTTTAATTATATAAGGAAAATAATTGCTATGAACGGAAGAAATGTAATGTGGAAAGAACCACACTACAATTTTACACAGATGTTTCATTGAATCATGAGGAGAATGAACCAAAGAAATTGAAATAGAGTTAACCCCAGAGTTTAAATTGAATGGACCAATCTGATATTTAAATCTATGTCCTATTAAAATATAAAATGCTATTATTACAACATCTACAAATGCTTGTCCACTATTTTTGAAATCATCACAGTGATTAATTTATGGAATTAAAATGTGTAAGGAGGCTTCCATATTTTTACAGTATCATTTGATTAAGGATGAGTCATTTATTATGACTTGAAGCAAAGATCAGGAAGATTATAGCCAGATGTTTTAGGGCATTGCAGATGTTAAGTAAGTTGCTAGATATTTTAAAGAATTATAATGAAAGGAAACATTTAAAAATTTTACTTAATATGAATAACTTTTTACAGACATAATTGATGTACCTAAAGAAAAGAAAAATTGAAAAGATTCTTTTAAAAACTTGAAGTGTGCTAATTCAAACATAAAACATGAGATGCATCAATGAATATTTGGTAAACATTTGTAGAGAGCAGCTCAGTGTAGAACCAAGTGGCAGAACTCATCACAGAGCAGCTTAGAGAGTTACTTGGGAACTAAACTCAGCACAGAGCAGCTTTGAAAGTGACCAGCAGGAATAGCTTGGTGCTGAGTTGTTTGGCACGACACGGCTGGAGGAATTTGGTGGCATTGTCCTGAGAGGAGAAGCTGAGATGTGGGACTGAGCCCAATGACCTGAAGCATATTGCTATGCCTAGTGGGGCCCAGGCTGAGGCCCATATCCATGGGAAGATCCTCACAGCACCAAGGCAACAGCCGATAACTAAGGCAAAATACTCCACCTGGAATACTCTAGGACAGAGAACAGTGCCAAGTGGAAATCAATACTACAATTGCCTTCTTTTCCTTTTAAGTTTTAATTATTTTATTTTATTTTTAAAGAGTACAAATTAGAAATAAAACAGAAAAAAATCACAAGTGATAGAGAATTTTACTTAAAGGAATATGAATTTCATAGTACTTGTAACATATGGTGTTGTCATCCAACCAGTTATTCATATGACCAAATACATGCATGTAAAATTGGAAGAAGAAAGAATAAAAGGGAAATGCATAAGAAATTAAGAGAAGTGGCAGGCCAAATAGCTCCAGTGGATTAAGGCTCCTGCAAGCAGGCACATGGGCCAGAGTTTTGATTCCCAGGCCTGCCACCCCAGCCCCACCACCAGCATGCACTGAGACAACAACTGAACCTGGGCATGGTGGTGTGCGCCTGTAATCCAAGCTCTTGGGAGGCTGCAAACAGGCGGATCACTGTGAGTCTGATGTAGTAGTGAGACCCTGAACACCCTGTAGACCCATCCCTAAAATAAAAAAAAGAAATTAAGAGAAGAAAAAGTACAATTTCAAAAAAGAGATTAAACAAATGTAAACATTAATTTGTTCTTTCCATAGGCTAGCAGAAATGCATAATACAGTTGTCCAAACCATACTGCTTACAAACATAGACAAATCTCTTTCCCCCACTCCCTCTACTGTCCTTCTCCCCAACTTAGAAACTCTTTCATTTTGAAAAAATTCATTCTTTTTTCCCAGTATTTGCTGTACCCCTCAGATTCCATTTTCTCTTTCAGGTTTTCGCACTAAGGAGACAATGTGTTTGAATTTGTGCATTTGATTTATTTCATTTAAGAGTGTGGTATCTAGTTGCATCATTTACAGAAAAAGAATCAAATTTTCCTAGCTGCATAATACTCCACTGTGTAAAAATACCACATCTTATCTATTCTTCAGTTGATGGACACCTGGTTTGTTTCCAGGAGTGAGATATGAAAAATTGTGCGCTATACACATGGGTGTACACATAGCACTGTGGCATGGAGTTTTCAGATCTCCTGGGAAAATACCCAAGAGAAGAATAGCTGGCTTGAATGGGATCTCTACTCCTATTTTAAGAAATCTCAATGCTGATTACCAAAGTGGGTGTACAAATCTGCACCCCCACTAACAGTGTGGAAGGGTTCTTTTTCCTCCACAGTCGCTCCAGCATTTGTTATTTGCTGAGTTCATAATGTTAGCCATTGTTTCTGGGATAAGATCGGATCTCAGTGTTGTTTTAATTTGCATTTTTCAAATGACCAATGATATTGAAGAATTTATCATATTTTATCTTGCCATTTGTATTTCTCCTTCCTAGAAGTGTGTATTTATCTCAGATACCCATTTTTGGATTGGGTTTTTCAATTTGGGGGCCTGATTTCTTTTAATTTTTTTTTTCCTGTATTTAGGAAAGGGTGTATAGGGTCTACAAGGTCTTACTACATAGCTCAGACTCATAGTGATTCTCCTGTTTTCAGCCTCCCAAGTGCTGGGATTACAGGCACACACCACCATGCCCTGTTTCAATCACCCTCTCAGCATGCCCCATGGGTGGGGCCAGCATGGCATGCTGGGCATGGAACCCTGGCTTTGTGCTCTGACTAATTAGGCATTTTAGTCTGATGAGCTATCAAGCCAGCCCTCTTTTAATATTTTTATGTTCTAGATAGAAGGCCTTTGTCACACGGACTGTTGGCTATAATTTTTTCCCAATTTGTGGGTTTTATTTTTACTGTGTCAGAGAATTTCTTTGAAGTGCAAAAACTTTAAAAAAAAAAAAAGATGACGTCCCAGTTGTTGATTTTTGGAATTATTTCTCATGCTGTTTAATTTTTGGTCATGACCTATCTACTTACCCCTTTCTCTTTAAGATTTCTATCCACATTTTCTTCCAGAAGATTTACTGTTTCTGTTTAACTATTTAAATGTTTGATCTATTTTAACTCTAGCCTTGTGCATGGTGATAGGCATGAGTCTATTTTTAGCCATTGGCATATGGAAAGCTAGCTTTTTCAGCAACACTTATTAACACCTGTCTTTTTTCCAGAAAGCCTGTTTGACCACTCTATCAAAGATAATGTGGCTGAGTCGATTTGCAGTTGTGTCTGAACCTTTTAATCTGTTTCACTGATACTTATTTCTGTGTCTATGACAGTACCAAACTGATTTTATCACTGTAGCATCATAGTATAATTTTAAGCAAGGATTGTGATACCTCCTGCCTTTCCCTTGTTTCCCAGGTTTGCTTTTGATATTCTTAGTTTGAATAATGATTGAAAAGGTGAAATTGCTATAAACCATAGAGAAATTCAGAATATCTTCAGTACCTACTTCTTCAAACTTTACTCTCACAATATGGAAAATACAGAAAAAATAGACATGTTCCTTGAAACATATGAAATGCCAAAGTTGAGTCAAGACTGAATACAAACTCTGAAGAACCCAATAATGAGAAATGAAATTAAAATTAATAAAAATCCTACCAACACAAAAAACCCTGTTCCCAGTGCATTCACAGCAGAATTCTACAAGAAATTTAGAGAAGGTTTTTTAAAAAATGTATTCATTATAGGGTCTACAAGGTCTACAGAGTTTACAGGATTTCACTACACAGATTGGACTTATAATGACTCTCCTGTTTTTCATCCTCCCAGGTGCTGGGATTACAAACGTGCTCCATAAGGCCGAGTCTCAATTGGCATCTCAGTGCACCCCAGGGGTGGGGCAAGCATGGCAAACTAAGGGTATAACCCTCAGCCCCTGTGTCTGCCTAAGCAGGTACTCTAATCTGCTGAGCTACATGACTGGCTCTTGAGAAGATTTAAGGCCAAATTTTAATCAACCTCTTCAATGAAATTGAAAGGGGAGAAATTCCTCCAAACTCAATCTTGGAGGAAAGTATTACTCTGATTCCAATACCAAAGAAAGGTCCAACTAAAAAAGAGAACTACAGGGAAATCTCTCTAATGAATATAGATGTAAAAGTCTTCAATAAAATACTGGCAAAAAGAATGCAGCAAATTACCACAAAGATTATACATCATGACCAAGCAGGATTCATTCCAGGAATGTAGAGATGATTCAACATATGCAAATTCATAAATGTTATACACCACATCGGTAGAATGAAGAACAAAAAGCACATGATAAAATGCTTCCTCTCCTACTCAATATATTTGTGGAAATATTTTCCACAGAAAATAGACAAGAGAGAATTAAAAGGAATAAGGACTGGAAAAGTAAAGTGAAATTATTATTTGCAGATAACATGATAGTTTACAGAAAGGACTCCAAAAACTCCAAGAGTCTTGCAGACTTGATCACCAAATTCACTGATGTAGCAGGATACGAAGTATATACCCAAAAATCAGCAGCATTTTAATACACAAAGAATGTAGGCATTGAGGGAGAAATTAGTGAATCCATGCTTTCACAACAACATAAAACAAGAAATACTTAAGACTCAATTTAACAAAACACATAAAGTATTTATACAGTGAAAATTATGATACTCTATGAAAAGAGATTGGAGAGACTTTGAGAAAATGGAAAAGTATTCCAGGCTCCTTGATAAGCTGAACAATGTTCTACAGATTCAATGCAATGCTGAATAAATACCATTAGTATACAACACAAAGCTAGACAAAATATTCCATAAATACCACAATCACAATAGAGAAGGCAAAATCTTGAGGCCCAACAAAACAAGAATCTCTGACATAGAAGAGATAACTAAGGAACAGACTCCTTAGAGAAAGATTCTGATTCCAGTGATGCAGTTTCCATAATCATAATTTAACAAAAAAAGTAGCACATAATTCAAAGTAAAAAAAAATTCTCTCTGAAATAAAAAATGAAAAATGAAGAAGCAAAACACAGGCCTCAAGTCCACCCAGAATAAATAAAAGACACAAGCATAGGAGAAATTCGAAGCCACAAATCTGAAATCTCTGAAATAATAGCAAGTGAAGTAAAGAAATAACTGCAGATGGGTGTAGAGGAAATCAGATCAGAAATACTCTTCCACATAAAAAAGAAATGATAACTCTAATGAAAGAATTACTTAGGGCAGGTCAAGTAACTCAGCGGATTAAAGCACATGCAAACAGGCACGGGGGTCGGGCATTCGACTCCTGAGCCTGCCATGCCAGCCCCACCCCTAGGGCACGCTGAGACAGCAATTGAGACTGGATGCGGTGACATGTGACTGTAATGCCAGATCTTGGGAGGGTGCAAATAGGTGGATCACTACAAGTCCTAAACAGTAGTGAGACCCTGAACACCCTGTAGACCCTTCCCTAAAATGCAAAAAAGAAAAGAAAAAGGAAATTACTACCTGATGCTAAAGAAGACACTGATTTTTTAAAAAATGAGGAAAATAGAAAAATGATAGGAAAGGCAATATAGGAAACAATTATAATTCATGAACCCAATTCAGAGACACAGAGGAAAAAAAAATTCTATTAAAAGTTGGCAAAACCACTTGAATACAAGTGAAGATAGACTTTCAGACCTTGAAAACACCAGTGCAGCTAGTGAAAAGGTAAGGAAAGATGCCTCATAAACAACAAGGATCCAGAAAATAATAATTCAGCATCTTCAAGATGATGTAAGGATGAACAACATAAGACTAATAAGCATCAGTGAGAAAGAAGGAGGCAACACAAATGATATAAAAAGAATATGGACAGAAGTAATAGCAAAAATACTTCTCAAATATGGGGAAACAATCTGACACTCAGGTAACCAAAGCATGTAAAAGTCGAAATAACATAAACCAAATTTAAACTACACCCAGGAAAATAATAATCAAAATTACAGTATTTCAGCTAAGAATGAGATACTAAAACCTGTTAGTGGTGCTGGAGAGATGACTCAGTAGAATAAGTGCTTCCTTGGCAAACACAAGGGTCTGAGTTCAATCTCCGGTTCTGTCAAAAAAGAAAAAAAAATAAAATAAAAGCTGCTAATGAAAAGAAACAGATCATATTTAAAAGAAAACCTATGAGAATAAATGCAAATTTCTCATCATAAACTATCAAGTCAAGAAGAGCATGGAGCAAGGGGTTTAAAGTTCTACAAGAAAACAAATTACAAACTAGACTGATTGATCCTGTAAAACTCTTTCAGGTTTAATGCAGAAGCAAAATTCTTCCATGACAAAGGACAACAAAAGAAATTCTTGATGACACAACCACGCCTACCAAGAATACTAAAACAAGAATGACAACAGAAAAAACCCAGTGAATGGCAAACAACACATGAGAAAAATGGGAAACCAAAACCAGAAAAATAATGTAACAAACATGAGCTAATGCATACCAATTATAATCAACGACATAAATTAACTCAATCCACCAATTAAAAGAAATAGATTGGTCAGATAAAGAAACAAAATACAACCATATGCTTTATATGAGAAACACATTTATCCCACAAAGAAATTCATAGGCTGAATGTCAAAGGATGGTAAACAATATCACACACTCCAGGAAAAGCAGGTGTAGCTGTTATGTTTCCAGACAATCTGAAATTCAAAGCAAAAATAATCAAACATTATAGAGAAGGTCACTACATAATGCTTAAGAGAAAACTTCAAGAGGAAGAGATAACAGTCATAAAGATGTATGCACCAAATATGGGAGCACCCAACTACTTAAGACAAATTTTAATGGTCATGAAAAATCTAATAACCAATAACACAATCTTAGAGGGGTCCTTAACAATCCTTTATCTCAAAAAGACAGGTCAGGCAGACAAAAAATTGGCAAAAGGTGGCAGAATTGAACCAAACCTTTGAACAAATGGATGTAGTGGACATATACAGAGTGTTCCACCCAACAACACCTGAATTCACATTCTTTTCAGCTGCCCATGGAGTATACACTTAAAATAAACCACATATTAGATCATAGATCATATTTAAATAAATGTAAGAGAAAAGAAATTATTTCATGCATAATATCTTAATAGACTTCAATGTAACTATAAATTAATGACAAAATAAACCATGAACACCCCATGAACATAGGGAAATTAAATTAGAACCTACTCAGCAATCAAAGAGATTGAGATGAAATTAAATAAGAAGTAAACAATATCTACAGTCCAAAAAAAAAATTCAAACACAACTGGAATTTGTGGGATACAATGCAGTTTTCAGAGGGAAATTTATAGCGGTGAACTCACACATTAGGAAAACAGAACAAGCACATAAATACCCTAATGCTGCACCTCAGGCTTCTAGAAAAAGAAGAGGAAACCAATCTCAAAGTCCATAGATGGGAGAAAATTATAAATATTAGAGCAGATTTCATTGCAATTCAGACAGAAAAAACATGCAAAAAATGAATGAATCAAAAAGCTGGTTCTTTGAATGATTAAATACAATCAGTAAACACATAGCCAACATCATCAAAAAGAGGAAAGAAAAAACTAAAATTCAAAAAGTAAGGAATTAAAAAGGGAAAAATGGTTACAGAGCTTATGGAA
>NW_004524675.1:1045774-1049759 GCF_000260255.1 Octodon degus | reverse complement strand
GATCGGAAGAGCACACGTCTGAACTCCAGTCACGCCGCAACATCTCGTATGCCGTCTTCCACAAAAAAAAAAAAAAAAAAGAACAAAATACTTTGGGGCCGGGGAGATGGCTCAGTAGGATAAGCGCTTGACTGGCAAACGCAAGGATCTGAGTTCAATCCCCGGTTCTGAAAAAAAAAAAAAAAAACCCTACAGAAAAATGAAATAGATATCCTGTACCTCAATCTGATAAAAGCCATATATTTCAATCCAATATCCAACATCATTCTAAATGGAGAAAAACTAAAATCTTTTACTGTAAAGTAAGGTACAAGAAAAGGATGTCCAGTATAAGCACAAATATTCAGTATAGGTTTGGAATTATTAGCTAGAGCTATTATACAAGAGATAGAAATAAAAGACATGACAATATGTAAAGAAGTTAAACTATCATTATTCACAGTTGACTTGCAATACCCAAAAACACTCCACCAAGAAGTTCCTAGAGTTTATCAACACATTCAGAATCATATCAGGATACAAAGTCAACAGCAAAAAATTAATAGCATTCTTTTACACAGATAACAAAATCATTGAAAGGGAAATTATGAAAACAATACCCTTCATAATAAAAACCAAAAAATGAAATACTTAGAAATTAACCTAACAAAGAAGTAAAAGATTTATATCATGATAGTTGCAGTCCTGTTAAAAAAAGAGATTGAAGAGGATTTCAGAAAATGGAAAGACATACCTTGATCCTGGATAGAAAGAACCAACACTGTGATGATGGCCATACTCTCACAATTGTCTTACAGATTTAGTGCAATTACTACCAAAATACCATCAGTGTACCTCACAGATCTATAGAAATCATTCCTAAAATTTATTTGGAACCAGAAAAGACCTAGAATAGCAAAAGAAATCCCGGCAACAAAGGAAAGGCAGGAGGCATTACAATCCCTGATTTGAAATTATACTACAAAGCTACTGTGATAAAATCAGCATGGTTGGGAATAAAAATAGATGCATGGTACAGTGATACAAATTAGAAGATGAAGCTACAATGACAAACACACTTGGCCACTTTATCTTTGATGAAGGACCAACCACGTTAACTGGAAGAAAGATAAGCTCTTGAATAAATGGTGCAGGGAAAACTGGCTCTCCACATACCAAAAACTAAAATTAGACTTGATTTATCTAAAGTCAAAATGGATTAAAGATCAAAATATTAGCAGGAATACTAAATCTACTAATACAATAGGAGAAAATCTTGATGGTGTAGCAGTAGGCAGTGAGTTCGTGAACAAAAACCAAATTGAACAGGAAATACTTCAAGGAATCAACAACTGAGACCTCATGCTATGAGAAGTTTCTGCATGTCAAATGAAATCATAAACATAGTGAACAGATATCCACAAATTTGGAAAAATATCTTAACTCATAATTACTCAGTGAAATGACTTCTATCTGGAAGAATGAAATGAAAAAAATCAGGGCCCTGAAATATAAAGACCCAATCCAAAAATGGGTATATGAGATGAATACACACTGCTCAGAGGAAGAAATACAAATAGAAAATAAATACATGAAAAAATGTTCCCCAGCACTGGTCATCTGAGAAATGCAAATTACAACAATATTGAGATATCATATCACCAGAGAAAGAATGGCTGTTATAAAGATATCAACTAATAACAAATGCTAGAGAGGCTGCGAGGACAAAGGAACCATTTTCCACTGCTGGTGGGAGTGTAGACTGATACAACTGCTATGGAAAGCAGTGTGGAGACTCCTCAGAAAACCACATTCAACTGGAAATCCCATTCAACTCAGCTGTACCCCTTCTGGGTATTTTCCCCAAACAGCTGAAAATGTCATAGCATAGTGATATACGTGCACCCAAGTTTATAACAGCACAACCTGTCATAGCCAAATCTTGGAAACATTCAAAATGCCCATCACCTAGGAATGGATGAAAATGTTGTGGTATTTTTAACAATGGAGTATTACTCGACTACAGAGAAAAACAAAGTTGGGCATTTATAGACAAGTGTATTCAACTAGAGGCTATAATAGTAAGTGAAATAAATCAGACCCACATGTGTAAATATTGGTTTGTCGCCCTAGTGTGAAAACCCGAAAGAAGAAATAAAACCTGAAAGGTATAATAGATAAAGTAAAATGGAAAGAAACTGAAAAAAAGATTAAAAAATGAAGGTGAGTGTAAGGAGAATGTACAGGAAAGAATGAAGGTGGAAAAATCCTTCAAGCTTATATGCAGGATGGCTAAGATGATTATACTAATAATTCTCATCAGTTGTTTGAAACTAGCAATTAATGTTTATAATTTTCACTTTGACTTGCATTTGTGCAGCTACCTGCAATCTAAGAAACTACATCAAGGACAGCAATGTGTACTATAAAAACCATGGTTGATTACCTCTCATCGTGGTCTTCTAACTGTGTAACATTACCAATGTCTTATGCATTATTATTATACTCTCTTTAAAATAAATTTGTAAAAAAGATAAGAAAAATAATTAAGGTTTCTTTAAAGGAAGTAGTATGATTCAATTTTTTGTCTTACGTAACTATTATTTCTCAGATACATATATGATAATAACAATAGGTAATATAATAGCCATTGTTAATTTAATATTATTTATTTAAACATCTGTAACATACATATTGTATGTTACCATTTCTGTCTTTGCATCTGCTATTTGTTTTTGCTGCTGTTCATAATCTTCAAAATAAAATAAAAATGAAATAGGGTAAATCTTCAGACATCTTTGAAAAATATAGAATGAAATGGTTTGGGGTCAATTTTTTAGCCTGTAGTTAACGTTGACGTTTTGAATTTTGAAAAAAAAATCACATTCCAAAGCTAACAAAATTTTGCAATGAATAAGCATATGCCTTTCATTTTGGTCTAACATTAGTATTTTACTTGTTTATTTCATTTAATTCATACATCGTTTAATGAAAATCTATTAATCAATTTTACACTTTGGAGGATTAGAAAGTGTGTTTTAGGACTCTATAGAAGATTCTATGAATACATGATTAAGTATTTTCAATATTCACTTGTTGTTTTGATTAAAATTGTTATGCAAATAATGCACAGACTATAAGTTTGCATGCAGTGAGTTCTAACAAATATGTACATACATGTAAAATATATCTCACTGAAGATTTTAAGCATTATTACTTCTGAAAGTTTATGGATCCTTTTTTCTCATTCCATCAATGTTTGAGTTTCCTAAGAAGCAAATCTTACATTTTAGATTTTTTCCCATGAGTGATAGTCTTTCCAGCTCTTCACAGAAAAATTCTCTTTTATGTAAGAACTGTTTCTCTTCATATTTTTCAGAGATTCATCCTTGCTGTGTATTAGTAATTATTCCTTTCACATGAACATAATAATATGCACAGTTAACCTATCTATCCACTGATGATTCCTAGTGCTATTTTTCCTTTGGCTCTTTTATAACTGAATTTGTTGTTAATATTGTCATACTAATTTTGCTAACATATTTAAATTCTTTTTTTAAATTTATTTTAAAGAAAATATAAAATAGTAGAGATAAGACAATAGAAATGATACACATTAAAAAAAGCAAGATGAGAGGTATTTAACAGTGGTTGTTATATTGCATATTGCTGTCTTTAATGTAGTTGCTCAGTTTATAGATATTAGCATACAAAATTGGTCAAAGTAAAAAATTCCAGCATTAACTGCTGCCTTCTAAAAAAACTGATAGAAATTGATAGTAAAATCATCTGAGCTATTCTGGGCATATGCTTACATGATTTCTCCCCTCTCTGTTTTCCTTTCTTTTCTCCTTTCCCTAATCTCAATCATTTATTCTTTTTTTTATTTGAGAGACAGAGAGAGAGAGACAGAGAGAGAGAGACAGAGAGAGAGAGAGAGAGAGAGAGAGAGAGAGAGAGAGAGAGTGGTGTGTGTGTGTGTGGCCAGCTCAGCCCACCAGGGGGC
>NW_004524675.1:1022802-1045674 GCF_000260255.1 Octodon degus | reverse complement strand
CCCTGATGCTTTGCCAAGCTTGTTCTAAGTAGGTGCTTTAGACCACTGAGCCATCTCTCCAGCCCAATCATTTATTCTTTATGTTTAATTTCTTTTTCTTTTGCTCTGCCAATTTTCCCTTTCAGATTTCATTTATTCTTTCAGGTTCTCTTTCTAGAGAGACAATATAATGTGTACACTTGCAGGACTGACTTATTTCACTTTTTTTTTTTTTTCATGTATTTAGTACAGAGTCTACAGGGTCACACTACACAGATCAGACTTGTAGTGATCCTTCTATTTTCAGCCTCACAAGTGCTGGGAGTACAGGCTTGTGCCACCATGCCTAAGTCTTAATCCTATCTAAGAGTGCTAGCAGAAGAGTTAAGGCATGCCCAGGATAGAACCCCGGTCCCTGTCTGCCTAAGCAGGTACATAAATCCATTATCTGGCTGGCCTCATTTTATAGTTTTTTTACCCATTCTACATTCTCTGTATTGCTCTTTTTTTTTCTACAAATATTCTTATGTGAATTTGAGTAAGACAGTATATAAACCAAATGACACATTAAAGACTATATCACAGTTAATGTACTTACTTCTCTTTTACCTAACAATGGTAAACACTTCAACTAGAATGATAGTGTATACTATAAAAATAGAGAATCTTGACTCTATTTCCTAAACTGTCAGAAAATGTGACCAATTTATTATGCTATGCTTGATGTCACCTATAGATTTACTCTAGAGTCCTTTGTGAAATTAAGGATCAATCCTCTCTTCTTAGTGTACTGCTCATTTTTATACGGAATGGATGATAACCTTTGTGAGGCACTATACTTTAATTATGGGAAGTGTTTTAATGAGAGAAAACTTCCTAAATTATACACAAATATCTCTATTTTGGGGCCAGGGAGATGGCTCAGTAGAATAAGTGCTTCCCTAGAAAGCACAAGGGCCTGCCTGAGTTCAATCCCCAGTTCTTAAAAAAAAAAAAAAGAATAAAAAAAGGAAAGAAAAATCTTTATGTTAATCCTCACAAGTATATATGAATTTATAATTTCCTAAATAATTATATGTACATATATCAATAACATTTATATTCAAACACATACTTATAATTGCAATATAACACATCAACAAATAGATATGGTTTTAGATATTAATTCAGTGTTTGCAGTTTACTTTTGTCTGCTTTTTAAAAGACTTTATATATACAAAATCAGAAATAATTTAGAAGATAATAGAACAGAATAAAAATAACTGATATTGTTTTAATGTATCTAAAAAGAAAATGTTGCATGTGATGCTTGATGTAATATTTGAGCATTTTTACTTAAGTAAAAAATTAATTACCATAAAATGTTTTACATTTGTCCTTAAAAATAATATCAGTGTGATATTTATGGAAAAACATTCTTTTATTTTCTTCAGAGTACAAATTAACATTTTCAGCTTTCTAAGAGTCTCCTCTACTGGCTGAGATAGTCAAATAACCCACTTTTCTGACTTCTCATATTTTACAATTTTGTTTTCTTATGTCTGAAATGAAAAACTGAAGTATTTTAAAAACATTCTCATAAATTTTGTAACCCCTTATTATACATATTTATCTGTTTCATTATTTTATTTTACAGATATTCAATGTACATACTATATATCTTTATTTAAATATAAGGTTCAACAATCACATAAATTAATAAAGTAAACATACAATAATATCTTATATCTTTTATCATATCATTTCATCTAAAATGTTAGTCTCCTAAGTAGTTAAAATAAAGTCTATATAGTTTCATTTGTCTGCTATTCCTCTCTCTTACTGTACTATTTGCTACGTATCTCAAAACAGTTATTATATTGAATTCTTTAAGTTGTAAACATTTATTTACCTGTTATGAAATTCTACATTCTGTCACTCTGGAGTACAGGAAATAAATGTTAGTCATGTTTATGAAACTTGTACAGTCTTAAATATAATAGATCTTCAGTAACTTTTGATTAATGAATGACTGAACAAATGCATGTATGAATGATAATAAATTTCTTCCCTTTGCTTGTGGGTTTAGTATAATAGTTTCATTAATTTTAAATTGAATTATAATTGTCACAGGAAATCAAGAAATTATACTTTTGCAGCAGTCTACATAGAAACATACTTAGGTAATTTTTTTTAGTTTAATTTATGGCCAGTGAGATAGCTCAGCAGACTAAAGCGCCTGCTAAGTCAAGCTTAGGCAAAACAGATGGTCCATGGTTTGAACCCCGGTGCCACATTCAACACCTGTTCTGACCCTAGGCTAGGCTGTGCTGGGCAGAATCTAGGTATACTGGAGCATGCTAGTAATCCCAGCTCAGGGGAGGCTGAAAGCAGGAGGATCACCACGAGTCCAAGCTGCACAGTAAGACCCTGTAACAACCAAATACATTATCATCACAATAATAATAATAATAATAATAATAATAATAAGAAGAAGAAGAAGAAGAAGAAGAAGAAGAAGAAGAAAACAATAATCATCTCATTTTACTTTGAAGAGTAAAAACAAAAGCAAGAACTAAAATTGGAAGCAAAGAGAGAAACAGGGTATCAAACAATACATATGTTACAGATTTTCAAAACAAGAATAGTTGAATTTTATTTTTAACAAATATATAGTATTTCGTGAGTTTTAGACTAATTTTATAGCTTATACTTATACCAACCATATTCTTGCTCATGCTTCATTTTAAAATTTGATTTTCTGTTTAAATATGCAAAATGATTCCAGCCGGTTAGAATTATGTCAGTGGCTATGGTGGGAGAAGGGGAACCAGCAGGGATGGGAAGGGGTATTAAGGGATGCTCTAAATATTAGTTATATGTAATATTCACTTTGCAAAAGGAGCCCTTATGTTTAATATGCTGATAATTTCTGATTGAGTACATTTTCATAAAAATATTTTCAAAGATTTCACATAGGTTTTTAAAACTTACAACAAATAATTAAATATTCTATTCTTTAAGCTCTTTTTATAATACTACTTATGAACAGAAAAGCAATGCCTTGAAAAAAGGTAAACCCATTGGTACATTATAACTGAGAGCTATTGTTACAATTCCAAAATTTGTACCATAATATTTTGCTTTTAAACTTTAAGTCCCTACAGAATGTGAAAAAAATTAAAAAATAGTAAAAAAATAGAAATAAACAACAAGTTATTACACAGAAATTTAGAAATCTAACTATATTCAACATTGTAGCAGGACAGTCCTATGACATTTTTTCTTGTCTCTTGTTTTCATTTATTACCCTTGTTTTCTTTTAAACAAACATTTGCTGAGAGAGAGTATATAGCAGTAATTGATATGACATTAGAAGCATACACTTTTAGAAGACCTGAGTGACAGGGATTCCAAGCATGGCCCTAGTATTTATATATTCAGTGCAGTTGCTTAGTTTACAGGTGTCAGCATATATAGTTAGTCAGGGTGAGAGTCCTATCAATTAACTACTAGCTTCAAAAACCTGATGGAGATTCTCAGGATCATTGCCTGAACCACCTTGTATATATAAATGTATGGTTTTCCTCATGCCAGGTTTCCTAGCTATTCTCCTTGTCCTCTCTTTATTGTTTAATCCTTAAGTTCTCTATTTCCATTTAGTTGTATTATACCTTTCCATTTTTATTTCTTCTTTTGAGTTTTTACACTAGGGATACTATATGATATTTGCACATGTGGCTCTGGTTTATTTTACTTGAGTATATCTTTCAGTGGAAACCACTTAAATATGAAGGCTTCAAGTTTATCATTTTTTATAGCTGGGTAATACTTCATTGTATAAAATGCCACATCTTTTTCTGTTCCATGTTATGTCTAAGGCATTTAATATTCAAACAGATACTGATATTAACCTCAACATCCTATCTTTTAGGGTGAAAATATCATTAAGCTTCTCTTCTGGAGGGTTAACAACTTAAGTTTGCAAACCAAAAAATTAGACAAAAAGAAGATTACAACGATAGCCAACATTTTGACCCTAGCCCTTCAAAGTGAGTGAAGAATCAGGATGTAAGATAAATGTACAATAATATCCTTTAACCCAGTGGTGTCCCAAATTTTCTGATCAAGAAGATTATGGGGCCACACAGGAAAGTGATTGACGATGTATAGTGTGACTAAGGAGAGTCACCTAGAAAGAACATTCTCTCAGGCTTTCTCAGAGAGTAAATTGGTCAAGCAATGGCTGTGACTCATCCACATGGCTGACACTGACAAAGGATCTACAAACTGCGGTACAGGGTTTCAGGATAAATCCTGAGGGAATTTGACTGACCTTGTCAGACACAAAAGTTACATTTTTTGTTATATAGGTCTTGCTTTATCTTGGTATTAACCATCCAGCAGAAAAGGATAAAAACAAGGTATAAAAAGTAAACCCATATTAATATGTTGAGATGTAAAAGGCTCAAGGCAACAACTTCTGACATTGCCAGTCATGCAGATAACCCACTCCTATTATAGACTGCTGACCTATATTGGATTAGTTTGCTGAATTCATGAACCTACAATATATGAATGGCAACGGAATACCTATCTCTGACAAAAGTAAACGAAACAGGGGAATATAAATGAAGGACCATTTTGTAGTGTAAAATTATATATATATATATATATATATATATATACATATATATATGATATATGATATATATCATATATATATGATAGCATAGATATACAGCTACTTTCTCTTAGTTCAATGAGAAGAAAGTTTTGAACTAATGGTATTTAGACAAGATATTGTGTCTGCATCTTGTACTATGAATAACTACTACGAGGACAACAATATGAAATGTATTGATTATTATAACTGTCCTACTAACCTGTTTTGAAATTGTCTCATTACTACTTCTTCCTCAATAAAATTAATATAAAAATGAAAAAATATTATTTTACCTCTTTAAATTAATATCTATTAAGCAGAATGCTAACTTACCAAAGACAACATACTTTCATTTTTCTTATACTTTTCTTTAAACTATAATTAGTATTTTAAAATAATATTATTTTCTTGCAAATGTTATTTAAAAATGTATTTGGACTTTCCTCTTTATAAACAGGATTAGAAAAATGAATTTGCTTTCAGTAACATTTGAGGAGTTGATATATTTTTCATTTTGTGTTTCATATTATAAAAATGAAAATATTAAATGATTCTAATTTCAGCCATCTGTTTGTGTTATTTCACTGACAAGAATGCTAATGTTACTAAGTTTAGAATGTCCACACCGTCACTAAGCACGGACAATAGAAACCTAGACATTATCACTTGTCAAGTGAATGTTCACAAAAGAATCTATGCATAAACAGTAACATATAATTGAGTACATAATTTTACCTATGTAAATTGCTGTATATAACTTGTTATTGTTTCACACATCTACAAGGTAATTACATCATTTCTTTCAATGAAAAGCACATTATAAAAGTACAGAAATTAGTTTGATATAGAAGTTATAATGACATAACAATTTAGTACAAAGTATTTGGATAAAAATACAGGATACACGGTTTGCTTTGGAAGTTATAATGACTTGTAACGGTAGACCCCAAATTACTTGAACAAAGCATTACTGGATGTGAAAAGCAACATACATTTCTTTGTGTGTGCAGAGGTGTATGTTTGATGGAATGCACCTAAAATTATATTTTTGGACAATCTCTGCACCCAAAACTAAGTCACATGTGCACACACACACACACACACACAAATGGACTTATGGACATAATTCAACAAATGTCTCAAACATATATCCAAAATACCACATCAATTTCTAAATGGTAGTCTCCTTAAATGATTCATTTTATTATATCTTGGTTTTCGTTTTCTGTCTCAATGACCTATCAACCAATTTATCAGTCACCTATTTTTTTCTGCTTTGCTGTGTACCTTCTTTTCTCTGTCTCTCTGTCTCTCTGTCTCTCTGTCTCTCTGTCTCTCTGTCTCTCTGTCTCTCTCTCTCTCTCTCTCTCTCTCTCTCTCTCTGTCTGTCTTATTTTTTAGTTTTGTGTTCTTTTCAGCATTTAGTACAAAGTCTGCAGGGTCTCACTAAACAGATCAGACTCCTACTGGTCCTCCTGTTTTCAACCTCCCCAGTGCTGGGATGACAGGTACATGCCACCAGGCGCAGTCTCAATCAGCATTTCAGTACATCCTAGGGGTTGGGCCAACATGGCACACCGGGGATTGAACCCTGGTCCCTGCGTCTGCCTAAGCAGGTGTTTAGTCTGCTGAGCTTTTCTTTGTATCTTATACAAATTTTTCAGTTGTACATAAACTGAATAATCTCATCAAATAGACTTTATTTATTACTGTTCCTGAATTTCCTAGGGTTTTGGTGGCATACCTATGGCCAAAAATGCAAAAGTGGAATATTTGTTATCATTGAAAGCTCTAAAATGTTCACCATCTCTGTCCTAGTCATTTTGAATTATGTAAAATAAGTATAAATCTTATTCATCTTTATATGCTATAGCAATAACAAAACAGAACATATACTTGTCAACGTATATTTAATGCCTACATACACTTTATTTATTTATTTATTTATTTATTTATTTATTGTATTTTTAAGGAAGGGTCTACAGGATGTTCAGGGTCTCTCTATTAAGTTGGACTCATAGTTATCTGCCTGTTTACAGCCTCCCAAGAACTGGGATTACAGGCAGGCACCACCACACCCATTCTCTACACATTCACTCTTAATAGGTTATTATATTTATATAATAGTAGAATCTCCTTATGATTTAAAATAAAATAAAGTGAAATTTTGAAGTATTTTTTAAAAATCATGTCATAACTATATGCGACAAATTTATGTACAGTATGTAGTCAGAATAGTTTCTTTGAGCCTTTAGATATGCACAGAATTTTTATTTATAATCTATCAATTATTTGTGTATTCTATCCTGAGATTTGTGAGATACTTACTGTGAGTAAGATATAAAGCTAATGTTTGCTATTGAGATGCTCAGATTCAATTTTTTCAGAATGTAGACAAGATAGTTAATTTCACTGAGCATGTACTGTCATGATGTGTCAACAATTGTGAATGAAATATGAGACCATATATAAATGTGGATGCTATATTTTTATTCAGTGTATTGATATTTGAATACTAAATAAAATATATACTCTATGCTGTGGAAAACTCATCAGAATTGGTAAATATAGAAATCAATGTAGTGTTTGTTTATCACTCAATGATAGTTCAGCATAGATTATGCTATATTTTCTTAGCAATTAAAGTAAATAGTGTGGTTCACTGTACCCACATTTTGCATCCTAGCAAGTAACAAAAAAACCTGATTAAACACATAAGAATAAGATATATTTTAGAACATATAATATGAGTTTGTCTCTCAATATTTTATTTTATGTATTCTTCTTAGACTTTAGAAACTTCTAGTAACAAGAAGTAGGTAAAGGCATCCTTAATTGAATTCTTCATAGATTATAATGACAGGAAAAGTAGTATCCTTCAATGATTTCTGCAGAGAAAGATTGTTTCATTTAAGTCGTCTTAAATAGACACCTGGTAGATAAAATCAGTGAGCCGTTTTTGTTGTTGTTTGTTTGTTTTTATGTACTGCAGTTTGAATTCAGGGCCTTTGAACTGATTTACATACCCAATTCTATTTATGTATTTACTCCTTTCTTTCTTTCTGTCTATCTTTCTTTCATTTGAGATAATATTTCTAAGTTATTTGCTCACTCACCCTTTGTGTTTAAAGTAGATTTAATTTTTTTAGATTCTCTATTATTGCATGGGAATTAAGTTTATTATTATTACAATTTTGGTGGTAGAGGATTATTTTCATGTCAGAAAATCCAAGTTAAGGAGCAGGGGAGACATCTTGGTGGCATAAGTGCCTGTCTGGCGTGCGCAAAGTTCCAAGTCCAATCCCTGGTACCACATGTCAAGTTAGCCACTGAAACTGGGTGTGGTGGCACATGCTTTTAATTCCTTGTACTGGGGAGACTGAGATAGGAAGAGCACTATGAGTCCAAATTGTATGGCAAGACCCTGTGTGAATTTAAAAAATAGTGAAAATCCAAGTTAATGCAAGTTTTTTTTTTTTTTTTTTTTCACATCCTCCTGCTTGAGACTCCTAGAGTGCTGGGAGTATAAGATCTAACCTCCATGTCTATGTGTAATAAAATTTTGATTCATTGTTATAATTTATGATGTTTGATTAAATGATAAATAATAAATTGTTAATATCTATAACAGTTGAGAATATCTTAGGAGCCAGATTCTTTCTTATTCTGTTCTACCAGATACTTCTATAACAGATCAAAATTTTCTTGCAGATTTATCTTTTTGTAGTACAAGTTCAGTATGTCTATTCCTTTACATAGAAAATGTGAAAAAATAGTGTATGGAGTAACTACATGATGTGAAAATGCACTTATAACGAAGATGTGTTTTTCTTCTAGATTTAAAATTAACGATGACATTAAATTATTGAAAAGCAAGGCATACAAGATAGGTCCAATTGTGGTTAATTCCTTGACAACATGTTTTTTTTTTTTTAATTTTAACATTTATTGTGTGTGTGTGTGTGTGTGTGTGTGTGTGTGTGTGTGTGGCCAGCTCAGCCCACCAGGGGGCGCGGCTGGCTGGCATGTGGTGCTGGAGGATTGAACCGTGGTCCCTGTGCTTTGCCAAGCTTGTTCCAAGTAGGTGCTTTAGACCACTGAGCCATCTCTCCAGCCCCGACAACATGTTAAATAAGCATTAAAATTACTTGTGGACTAAACAAAGGTAGACCAGGGAAAGTGAAGTGAGCTTTTTGATGCAAATGGGAAGCGAAAGATGTCCGGCAGTAATGAGGAGGCACTGAACCTGAGCTAAGCAGTCCGTCTGGGAGACTCCTGTGCTCACATGAATAGCGCATTTCTCCTATCTTCTCTCAGACTCTGTCCAAACTCATTAGAAAGGTAATTGCAGCTGTCTGTGTAAATCCTGGAGAACAGCAGTTGTATTCTCCCCAGGTCCTTTCTATTCCTTTTACAGGTAATCCCTCCACTGTGTCAGATTTTTACAAGGCAAACACATGCAAAGCTTGTATCCCTTATAACTACTAGGATATTTACCTGTGCTATGAAATAGAATCCTTTGTGTTTAAAGTAGATTAAATTTTTTAAAGATTCTGTAATTCCTGATGTGATTTAAACCCATTATTGTTAAAACTTTCTTGGCAGAGGATTACATTTTTATCTGAAAAGCCAAGTCAATGAGAGTCATTTTTAAAAATAGTCTTGGCATCCACTTCAGCTTTCAATATTAAGCTTATAATTGGAAAGGTTTATTAGTACTTTAGAGCAAGAGTGTATTGTTCACAGATTATGAGTCTATCTTAATTGTAACTATCACAATAAATGTAGATTTACAAGTATTATTAAATTCCTGGTATAATTATCATCATCATCCTAAGCTATTTTTCAATTAGTTAAAACAAATTATCTAATAATTACATTACACTAGCTTATTACCTTACCTAAAAATGTTATTTATTAAGGCAAACTACAAATGGTAGGATGGAATAAAAAATGACTTTAGTAGTTCCATCATCTTCTGTACAATAGTTTGTCACTTTTAAAATAGAAATAAAATGTCAGGATTACAGTAGTAGCTAAATTAAGTAAGACAATTAACACACTGTCAAACACATTGTGATTTCTTTCATTAAATTATATGGGTTTTTATCACTTTGTATCCGGATGTCAGACTTCTCTTCATTTTCTTAGTGTTTATTTTTTCCTCAGAAAATCCTGCTTCTTTGTATTTTATATAAATACTTAAAATATTCTTTGAAGGTTTGTTAAAATTCATTCAACAATCAAAATTATTTTTGTTTTATGTGTATTATATAGTTAAGCACTTGGAGCAGATAAAGTAACCTCAATAGATTATACAATTAGTGTTTGTAGTCATTTTATTCCTCAACAATTAAAATATAACATTTATTCTATTGGCATATTGAATTAATGATTTGAAATTAATTTAAATTTTGATTTATCTACAAATATTATCCAATTTCATATTTTTTAAGAATTTTAACTGGCCACCATGATGTATTCCTTTAATCTTAGCACTCAATAGGCTGAGGCAGGAGGATTAAATGTTTAAGGCCAGGCTAGGCAGACCCTAGCTCTAAGAAAAGCTTAAGTCATGAAATCTTATTGTGGAACTCAAACCATTTCACAAATCTCAAAAGCATTATTATTTCCATTAATTTTCAAGTTTTGCTTTTTTGTTGCCCATTAATCTACAATTATATTGAATAGGAGAAGATAAGCAAGGATAGTAATCTTTAAACAGGAAATTTTAGTGTGCTTCTTTCCACAAATTTAACTCTTTTCAAAAACTTTCTAAATTTAATGACTAATGACTTTTCTGTCTTCAATAGGAGATAAAAGTCTGCTTTCAGATTGTTAAATTATTTCTACATATTAATGTCAGATCGCGGGATACCTGGGTTGTTAATCCAATTTGATCCAATTTATTCAACAAAAGACAATTATTTATAAGAACATATCAGTAGAATGAAGCCCATTTTTATATAGCACTGATAGAAGCTTTTATAATTGTATCATGTTGTGAATACTCATTGATAGTCAATATATTTTAGTGACGTATAAAACTGTAGAGTAATCCTCAGCAAATTTGGGTGTATAGCGTGTGTTTTCTATCTGATGCATTTGTTCACCTTATTTTAAAAGTCCATTTTAGCTGGAAGGTAAAAAATAATTTCATTGACTCCACAGAGAGTTCATTATTTTGGGTTCCTGCTTTAGCATGCCAAACAAACAACCAACCAAAATAAATAAATAAATAAATAAATACCCTTAAATTAAGTCCATCAGAAACGACCAATTAACTTGTAACTTCTAACTATGTATTTCTTACCCACCACATAAGACCATCTGTCCAAGTGCCTGGCATTTTGAATGGAATCGTGTCAAAGTAAGACAAGTACCTAGTTACAGACAATCAAATTAATTTTCACAGTATTTCCCTATTCTACCCATAAAAACTTGGTGCAATTAAAGCTAAAAAAAAAGAAACTATACTTTACTTTCAGTTTGGTACTCCTGGTTCAAAAATCATTTTTGCTCAAATAAGTCACCTAGAGTTTTGTATTATCCCAAGCTTTGCTTCAGTCACTGATCTGAGCGAACTGTGATCTGGAAGATCCTAGTTACATTGCATTAAGAAATCATGGAAAAGTCAATAAGCAGAGAGATATAACATACTTCCATTTGTATGTCACACTTAGCCTTTCTCATTTAATATCCTTATCTATGAAATAGTTTGACCCATCTGTAGCAATGATAGCAAAAATATTTCTTGAACGTTTATAACTTATTTTCAAAGACTCTGTGAAATCCCCAGTCAATGTTATGGTGTAGATCTAACTTAAGCCCTGAAGCCTGATATGTTGGGGAAATCATGTGATGGGCTGGGGTGGGGTGGGGTGGGGAGGGTTTCACAGGTGAATACTGTTGAATGATGCTAGGTGAGGTATGCTTGGGAGAGGAGGGTCACTCTGGGGGTGACCTGGAAGGGCACATAGTCCTCCCTGGCTCCTTCCTTAACTCTGCTTTCTGTCTGTCATGAAGGGATCAGCTATTCCTCTGCCATGGCCCGTGCCATGCTTTCATGCTTTATAGCCAGCTGTGTATGGAGTGAAACATGAGCCAAAATAAACCTCTCTTCCCTTCAGTTGTGGGTCTAGCAACAAGGTAAATGACTAAGTGCATCAAATACAATTTCATATTCATTTTTATATATGCATGTATATTCATACATATATATGATGTGTGATCATAAAATAGGATGAATGTTTAAATTTTAAAAATCATTATAGCAATAGATACATTACTGTTAACCCTCCCCTCAAAAGAAAACCACTGTCCCTCACTTCAAATTTACTTACTCACTATTGTTGCCACTCAGTAAAGCAGCTGTGGAAGTACTAGTTCAGGTCCTCATTGTATTTGTATGGCTGCCTAAAAGGCTTGACTGAATGCAAAGACTTTACATTTGTAATCATTTTTACTTTACAAAACAGCTAGCCCTACACCATGCTAGAGCTTATGAATAAGGTAGTGAAAACTCCCATAATCTTTGAGGAGGCTGAATTATTTTTGAATGTTACTCAGCAGCAGAATGCATTATAATTCTTGTCCTGCCTTGCCAAGCCATGAACAAGGATAACCAGAACTGCTTCAGAAAGCAGGAAGAAAAATGCAATAACTATTCAAAGAAAGAGGAAATATTCAGAAGGGAGTTCGTGACAATGTGTCTCTTATAGCCAGCTTTTCTTACATGTAAACATTTATTATGTATTTTAACACACTTCATATATCTCATTAAATTACAAGGTTTTATACTTGTGGAAATTTATAACTATTCAAGTACATTGTGGCATAGTTAATAGGCCTAACTTGCTTTTGTTTTGCCTCTCTTTAAAATGGACAGTAGGTTTCTCAAAAATAGCATTTCTTAGTGAAATATATTTGCACAAAAAAGGTAATACTACCTATTTTTGCTAGGATAAATATCTGCCAAGTGTTTTGTTATCTTCCAAATATGTTTTTTCATTTTCATATTAAACATATGCACAACATAGTTGGTAACAGATATAATCAAGTATCTACATACAGGAGGATGGAGAGTATTCACTATTTTGAAGTCTAATGGCAGCTCAACTTGAAAAGTAAATTTATAAAGATAAGTAAGTTCTTGGAAACACAAATCCTAGAGTGGCTGCTATGAAATCATGACCTCTCCTGAATGATTTCTTCCAGTAAAACACAATGTGTCCCCAAGCCATCCTCAAATAAATTGAGACCAGTCACAATCTCAATCACAACTTTATGCCATCTGTATTATCATTGTTCAATGTAGCATATTCCAGATTTTTGAAAACAAATCTATTCTACATATATATTCAATGTGGCAGTCAGTCATCACAGTGGCTATTGTACGTTAAAAACTAGCAGCTGCAAAATAACTGTTTTCAAAACTTTTACCTCAATGGTTATTCTTAAAATTAGCCATATTTGACTAGTTTTTGCTTTATTATACAACTTAATTAAGCATGTACATCTTCAAATGTTATTACTAGAATTTAACCGTCTTCTACATGTGATGTGACCAATTCTTATTCCCGAAATATGTTTATATTGCTGCATTAGAGTTTAAATATTTTATAAGCAGCCACCAAGGAATTTAGCATAAAAATGTGGTTTTTTTCAGGTCTTATCACCTATAGAATGATGGAATAACTCCATTTCCATTTTTATGCTGCTTAGATCTATTTTTCATACTTTTCCAGGGAGTAGCACTAGTAACACTCTTGTAAACGTTAATTCCTAGGAAAAACTGAGAAGATGAAGGTTAGGCCCATAAACATCTCCACTACTGAAACAAACCTAAGGTTATCAATTGATACTGACTGTTTCCCTTTTGAAATTCTTTCTATATTCCTCTCACTAACAGCTAACAGTCGTGTTGGTATTCATAGCCTAAATATTCGTACAAGGTGGTTTGTCCAATTTAGGAAATCTATATTCCTGGCCACCATGTTTCTGAAGCCAGGATTGTTGCACTAATTCACTTACACTGAGTAGTGAAATGCCAAATGAATCACCTTGCTACCAGGAATATTGTATAGTAGCAGCACAAGAACAATTGTTCTCAGTCAATTACACCTACTAGGCACTGAGTTGCTCTGTTTCCTTGTTGTTCACTGGACATAGGGAGCCACAAACATCTCAGTGGTTGTCATACTTTTCACTGAGATACTTGCTAATTCCCTTGAAGAAGATATGCTTGACTTGAGGACCAATGAACTTAATGGATTGTAAGGAGAAGTTCTAGGTGTGAGGAGCACTGAGTACCCTGGCACTACGCTAGAAGTAGCAAGGGTAAATGAGGGCTAGTCCATGGGTACTGAATCCGTGCAGTGGCTTTATTAGGAAGCAGGTCTTCACAGGGTAGACTCTGTTCTAGAGGACAGTATGCCACCTCTGAGCTGGCATTTTGCCCCCATTACAGTGCCAGAATGTACACCTGGTGGCTTTTCGTTGTGGTGCTATTAAAAATGGCCAGGAGACCCCACTCATCATCCAGGCACACAGTTTATCAAATTTTATTAGCTGATTGAAAGCAACCTCATATGCAACAACAAAAAGATTATCAAGCATAATAATGGGAAGGGCTGGCTCTGCTTTGCACTGTTGTAAGAGGCTATCAAAACTGACTTAATTTATGAAGAATGAAATTGCTATTGCTTATGCCTATGAAGGCAAGAAACTCTGAGTTTAAGGACCATCATTTATTGAAGGCGCCATGTTCTCTGTTCTCATGCTGGGAAGAAAAATTGTTAATATGAGAGAAATAAAGAGGGGGAAATGGAAGGAAGGATGGAAGGAAGAAAAAAAGAAAGAAAGCATGGAGAGACAGAAGAGCTCATCCTTTTATTTGGATCTGACTGTCTCAATAAGTCACTCTCCATTGTAACATTATTAAATTCATGAGTGCTGAGACATTGTGGCTGAGCCACTTCTTAAAGTGTCATATCTCTACATCGCTACAGTGGGATGTAAATGTCTAAACACACAAACCAAGTATTTTGGAAAACATATTGAAAGTGCAGCAGTTGGTAACACAAGTTTGTATTAGAACTTCATTCAATATGAATAAAGGAAAACTCTGATGAGGCTTGTGCTTAATCCTAGTTGTATCATCTCTATAATGGAGAGATAGTTGTTAAACCCACCTAAAGTCATTACGCCCTTGGACAGACAAATTGGCTCATGATAGTTGTTTTGGCTGCATGATTATTGAGCCCATTGGGCTGTCACACTTTTATCGGGACTCAATTTCAAGTGCAGGATTTTGTTTTTTAAAAAGGCATATAATTCTATGCACACACTCTGTAGTGCTTATCTAGCATCTCATGAACATCATATGTGGTCATATGACCAGGCTTTGGCTTGCCATAAGACTTACATGTGGTCAATTCCAAAAAGAGATATCTCTACTATGACAGGATGTGGCTACCTATGCCCAAGAAACAATGAGGATTTTAAGACAGCCTGAATATCCAAATGTCGTACTACAAGCCTGCAATCCAAGAACTCAGGAGGCTGAGGTGAGAGGATCACTGTGAGTTCCGGACCCAGCCCGGGCAACAAAATGAATTCAAGACCATCCTGAGCTTCATAGTGAAATCCTGTCTCAAAAAGACAAGAAAAAGTGAAACAAAAAAGAGAAAGAGAGAGAAAGAACAAAAGAGAAGACAAGAGGAGACAAGAGAAGACATGAGGAGAAAAAAGAAGAGAAGAAAAAAAAAATGAAAAAGAAAAATCCATCCTAAAAGTTCTCTAAAGTTCATTCATGCTTCCAACTCTACTCCAGAGTTAGTCTTTCATTTCCTAAAATATAGGAGACTAAGTAATAGTGACATGTAGGCAGTAGGATTTGCCTCAGAATTTAAACAGATATATTTGGATTTATGTTTTTGCCTCTGTGGCAGAAAATTCAAGAAGCAACACATTAGCATACAATTTAGACAAGAACTCCTAGCATATTCCTGATCTCTAGATCTCTAATGTTTTTATAGATGTTACAGACCTCTAAAATGTATGTTTTAACTTTCAAACCTAAGGTGTGTATGTCTTTCCCACCATCTAACATGATAAGAATTAAGATAAAGGTAGTGTATCTGCATGATATCATCTGAGATACTGAGCTAGTTAGAGAGTTTCAGCTCATATTGAAATATGGAGAAAAGATTAACTTATGTATGGAACAAAATTGTAAATGAACATTATTATCTATTACATGTGATTGGAAAGATGATTCTTATTCTCATACTAGATTAGAAATGAATTTGTTAAATTAATAGTCCAGGTTCATGAGGCTCTTCGGTCTACTCAAATGAAAATATGGCTCTAGAAGAGTGGCTGCAAATCAGGCAGGGATGGAGGAACATTGGAATGAGTTTGTACTAGGCTCTGATCCTACACCAGCATTCATTTGATTTTGAAGTAGAAAAAACAAACATTTTGCAGTCCGTAGAATGCACACATGATAAGTATTACCATCTGGCATGTATTACCAAAATATTTACAAGTGGATTTTCTACCATCCCTAAAAATATAGTATTATTATATTTTATTTACTGTATTGGCTGCAAGAAACAATTTCAGAGGCTTTCCCATGTTCTGTTCTATGACAATGACTTTTACTTGCAAAGTAAGAACGCAATAGGTGATTTTGCTAGCTAAAAGGTAAATGGATCCTACTTCTACTTTTGGGAATTCGGTTAATGAGCATTAAGGTGATCATATGATCTAACAGTATAAATCAAACATTGTCTAGAATTCTATTTATCTCCGTAATATTTACTAAAGAAAATGAGAATATGATAACAATTCAGATTTTTTGGTTTCACAACCCTCCATATATTTGAGCTTTTTATGTCATCAGTGTATACCTGTGTAAACAAATTGTTTTAGAGTTCAGAGAGAAAGAATGGGGGAGACAAATGCATAGACTTGCTGTAGTTTTATGAGGCTCATTCTCTTCGAGTCCTAACTTCCATTTAGCTAAATGGGCTTTGGAAATAAGAACTGGCTCAGAACTAGAAAGTAAGCTGTAAGTTGTACCTTCTTATCAGAGTAACTGCTCCTAGGCATGTAGTTATGCATTTTTAACTTCTTCTGAAGATAAATGTGTGCGGTGTTGTTTCTTGGCCTGAGGAATTGGTGTTCTTTTAACCATTCCCTTAATTCTCTGCCATTCTGCATGCCTGCCCTGTCATTCAACTAAATGATTTATTCTAATTGCATCTTTCTGCTGCCTGAGTTTAGCCATGTGATCTCGGTAGTTTAGGATTCTCTCATTCTCTTTTAAACTAGTGAACTTTCTTCTTGAACGGCCTCTTCTACACTTAGTCCTGTCACATTGAGAAGAACGACCAAGACACTTATTTATTTTTCCAACAGTACCTTATAGCCCTAGTTAGTGCAGAATTTTCTCTACAATACAGCATATATTCTTGTCTAACATATTTATCTATTTCTGAATGCACCTTTATTTCAACTTCTTAATATCTGTTCTTCTGTCAGCTGACACAGCAACCCTGGCATTTCAACTTCAATTAAGAAGTGTCCTCACTTTTTCTGTATTGAAGGTATATTTACGTACCAAGTTAATAGTAATGCAAGTATTCTTCCAGTTTCAAGATTTTTCTGTTTCATCTTTCAAAATTTTGACTCCAGTATGTATGAGTCTTTCTCGTGTTAATTTTACCTGGAGCTTTTTTCCTAGGGTGATGTTTTTCATAAAGTTTAGGAATCTCTCGGGTCGCTTTTCCCCAAGCACACAAATTTTGTACACTTCACTTTCGTCTTCTCCTGCTGGCACTTACACTATATTGCTTAGTAACCCTCAGGATTTTGAGTCTTTTGTTTCTTCATTATTATTTCTGTTTTTCATATTGAATAAAATCTATTGATTTATCTTTGGGTTGACTGCTTCTACTGCCTCAACCTGAGATTCCAATAGCTTTAAAGCTCTGGTCACTGTCGTTTTTAACTCCAGAGTTTTTATTTGGTTTTCTCTTATAACCATAAGGTCTCATATTAATTTTCTGTCTTTTATGAAATGCTTCAATCATTTTAATAATTGTTTTCTGTTGTTCTTTTAACAGATTCACATACCTGCTTTAGGACATTTGTCACGTTCCACAAATTTTCTCTCAGGAAGAGATTTAGTTGAAGGCTTTTGCTCCCCGTGAATGAACTGCACATTCCTCTTCCTTCGCTTTCTTGCATTTACTTTTGTAGATACTTCACATAATATATGACTCAAATCTGGAAACGTAGTAAGAGGAATGAATATGATCTTTACAAGCAGAACAGCTTGTGTTGTGGCTTAGACTTGCTAGAGATATAGGAAACATATATGTGCTTATGTACCTTACATGATGGCTGTGAGCCTCAGATTTGGTATCTGTTTTACAATGTTACACTTTTTTTCCTCACTACAAAATAGGAGAGGAAAAGCATGTTGCTTAAAAGGACAACAACTTCATCCTTTTAAAAATTGTAACTTTACCTACTAAGTGGACATAGATATGTTATTCCCAAAATCTCAAGATACTGTTCTAAGAATTTGGTCCACTATATTAGCTAGTTTCTTATTCTTATAAAAATTGAACTATGCTTCAGAAATTATTTATCAAAATATCTATTGGCTTATTTTGTTAAGGTTGTTCCAACTAATATCATAGATTGTTTACCTTAATCAAAAGGTACTTATTTAGCATATTCCTGAAGGCTGTGAAGTTCAGGACCAAAATATCTGCAGATTCAGTTCCTGGTGAGAACTGTCTTCTGGTCTTATACAATGTCATCTTCTATAAGTGTCAATAAGGACTGCCAATGTCTTAAATTCATTTCTGATCTGGGAAGGAATGAATATGACATAGAAATCTCAGCCTGCTTACAAAAGCTCAGAAACTTTGCACCAAACTGACCATGTGTACATAAATTTAATTCAAATGTATATTTATGACAGATTTGGAAAAAAATATTTCAGAGTACTAAAATGTCAGGACAAAAAGATGCCCTAAGCTCTGGTTCAAATAGGAGGGTAAAAATAGAAATAGGTCTAGCTGCCTGCTGAAAGATTTGTTATTTTCTTCTGCTGAGACATAAACAATTCACCCATAAATAATTGCACAGACAAGCTATAAACTCCACTTTTCAGTCACTCAGCAGAGCTCTGCAGAATTGATTTACACTTGCATTGCACCTATTCACATGTCACATCAAGGCTATCTTGAGAAAACCCCAATATTAGCCGATTCTTCTTATACAAATCAGCTGAGGGAAATACTTTATATACACAATAGAAATGATTCTGTTAGTTATTATAATACTAATTAGATCACTAAACCATGTAATCTTCCTGATTTTTAATGTTGTGATTATTAGATAGCATAATATAAAATATAAATTTATTTTCATTATATGGCAAAATGAAGGATTTTGTGTAAATTTTATTTTCAGTCTAATGCATTTTCATATATGCACACCATATCTGCTACCTTATGCCTTAAAACTCCAAAACTAATTTTCATTGGCTATTGTGCACAATGGCTGCCCCTGCCCTTTGCTATTTCTATGTATTAAATTCATATTGCACTTGATTTGTTGTATAGAAGATTACTTTCATACTTTCAATTTCTTCCTCATGCCTTTCAAAGGGCCTGCACGTGAGTGTATGAATCCTTACATTGGCACGATTATGAAGATAAGTGTTTTCTACACTACCTGGGAAAACACTATCAAAACAATTACCTTTGTGTGTTCTGAAAAATAGCAGAAATCTGGTGAAATCTGAATGTAGCTATCATGTTAACGCACAGTACTTTTCCTGTGGGAGAAGCGGAGGTGTGGGGCACTTGTGTGCAGACTTTGTCAGGTGGTCTTGGACTCACAGCTCAGTTCCATTACTAATTAAATATTTGTCTTTCCAAAAGTTACCCAATATTCTTAGGCTTATATTTTCTTTTTCTAAATACTACATCATGTTTTCATCTCCCCCTGCTGACAAAAGGAAATACAAGTACATGCAGAAAGAAAAGTAATTTAGAGAAACTCTGAATACCTGTTTTTTCTTTTTTTCCCTAATTTTATTATATTTTTTTTCTGAAAAGCAAAATCAGTGACAAAACCAAATAGAAAAAAAGACAGAAACAGAGTAACATACAACAATACATATGTTATAGATTTTCAAAACAGGAATAGCTAATTCACAATGATTGTAATACTGCCTATTTTTATTGTCAAATCTGTTTCTCAGATTAAAAGATATAGTCATGCAAGATTGGAGAAATAACTGAATATTGGCACTTCCTTTCAAGAAATCTTCATTTTTTCCTCATCTTTTTATGTTTTAATATTTATTTATTTATTTATTTAATACAGGGTCTATAGGGTCTCACTACACTCCTGTTTTCAGCCTCTCAAGTTCTGGGATTACAGGCGCGTGCCACCATGCCCATTCTCAATCTCTGTCTCAGCATACCCCAGAGGCAAGGCCAGCATGATACAGGAACAAAACCCCAGTGTCTGCTTCTGTCTAATATTTAATTTATTTCAAAGAGATTATATAAAAAAGAAAGGGCCAGTGAGATGGCTCAGTGGTCTAAAGTGCCTGCTTTGGCAAACTTAGGCAAGCGAAGGCAAATGCACATGGTCCTCAGTCTGATTCTGGCACTACATGCTGTGCCAGCCCCACTCCCCGGGTGGGCTGAGCTGGCCACACACAACAAAGAGAGTAAAACAGTTGATAATTAGAAAAAGGTACACATTTAGAAGATCAAGATGAGAGGCATTCAACCGAGGGTTTTGTATAACATATTGTTGTCCTCAATGCAGTTGCTCAGATCACAGTATCAGCATGCAGAGTTAGTCAAGGTGAAAATTCTAAATATCAACTGCTATTTTCAAAACTACTGATGGAAATTATTAGTACAATCATCTCATTCATACTGTATATGTACTTGCATATTTTTTCCTCCTCCCTTTTTGTCCTTTATTTTCTCCTTTCTCTTCGCTTCTTTGTTTAATGCTTAAGGTCAGTTATTTTCCATTTTACTATATCTATTATAAATTTCAAGTTTTAATTCTTCTTTCAGGTTCTTACACTAGGGAGACAATATGATATTGACATATACAGATCTAATTTATTTCTCTGGTTGCATTCAATTACCTATAAAGGCTTCAAGTTTGTCTTTCTTTATAGCTACTCCATTGTATAGAAACACCACATCTGTTTCATCTATTCCTCAAGTGATGGGCATTTTGGTTGTCTCCAAGATTTAGATATGACAAAATGTACTGCTATAAACATATATCGATATGGTAAGATGGTTTCAGTTCTTTTGGGAAAATACACAGAAGGGGAATAGTTCTATTGAATGTGATTTCAGTCCTAGTTTTTTTTGAGGAGACTCCACAATGATTTGCATAGTGGTTGTACCAGTCTACATTCCCACCAGCAATGGAGGCTTTTTTCCACAGCCTCTGCAGAAATTGTTTTTTTGGTTTTTCTTTAAATATATTTGTTGTTACAGGGTCTCAACACACAGCTAAGACTCAAGTGATCCTCCTGTTTTCAGCCTCCGCAGTGCTGGATTACAGGCATGTGCCACTACATCCTGACTCTGTGGACAGCTCAGCCTGCCCTGGGGGTGGGGCTGGCATGGCATGTGATGCTGGAGAACAAACTGCGATCTCTGCACTTGCCTCAGCTTGCCTAAGCAGGGCCTTAGGTCAACTAAGCTATCTCAACAACAACTCCAACTTTTGTTATTAGTTCATTTCTTTATGATAGTCATTCTTTCTGGGGTGAGATGGTATGTCAATTTTTTAAATGTATTTAGTAGAGTCTACAGGGTCTATAGGGTCTCACAATGTACATCAGACACGTAGTGATCCTCCTGTTTAAAGCCTTCTAAGTGCTGCAACTATAGGAGCGCCACCACCCCAGTCTCAATCACTGTCTCAGCACGGCACAGTGACAGTGCCGGCATTCAATGTTGTTTTAATTTGATTTCTCAAATGGCCAGTGCCATGGAGCAGTTCTTCATGTATTTATTTGCCATTTGTATTTCTTCCTCTGAGAAGTGTGTATTCATCTCAGATGACCACTTTTGGACTGGGTCTTTAAATTTTGGGGTCCATTTTTTTTAGTTCTTTATATAATTTAAATAGAGGTCCTTATCTGAATGATTGTTGATTGTGTTTTTTTTTTCCCAATTTGTGGGTTATCTTTTCACTCTTTTGGTGATTTATTTTGATATTTAAAACCTTTTTAATAAAATGAGATTCCAGTTGTTGATTTTTTGTAGTACTTCTCAGCAGTTTGTTTTTTGTTCTTTCCACCTACTGTCTGCCTACTCCTATGTCTTCAATATTTCCACTTACTTTCTCTACCAGGAGACTTAGTGTTTCTGTTTTAATGTTTAGATCTTTAATCCATTTAACTTTAGTTTAGTGCATGATGATAGATCCAGGTCTGGTAACCCACCATGAAATCGAGGGATAGAAACTAAATACTGATGTTCACTGAGGTAGCTGGAATGTGCACTACACAATTGCTGTTTGCTCCCCTGCACACTTGCGTCCTCAGAACCCACTACCAAGCTCTGTGTCTCTTCCTGAAGCTAGATGAACCAGTATTTTACACAGAGACTGAGAACTGTGAGATATAAAAATCTGTGCATTTATCACTACATTTCAAAGATATCATAAAACTCCATTCTCCTATGTACTCAAATATACACATGCTTATCTTTTTATCAATAAATAAAATGTTTATAATGTTTACTATTAATTTACTAAAAATATATGTTAATGGGTTTCCCTCTGATGTTTTGTGGTCAAAACTGATTCAAATATTTCTAACGTATTGAAATACACAGAATATTATTGCTATCTATGGTCACACTCCTGTGCAGTATCACAAAAGAGCTCCTGTCACTTTCACGTACTACCTATTCATCCACTTTCCCATGTTTTGAGAGGTTATATTCTTCCAGGAGGAATCACTTGACTTGAGGGGCACATTCTGTCATGGGAGCTTTGCTAGCATTCAAGATATCTGTAGATTGAAGGCAGTGGACATTATTTACGTATTGGAATATCTCATAAATCTCTTACTCTGTTGTCCTTATTTTTATTTTTTTTAATTTTTTTATTTAACATTTATTGTGTGTGTGTGTGTGTGTGTGTGTGTGTGTGGCCAGCTCAGC
>NW_004524675.1:1014339-1015363 GCF_000260255.1 Octodon degus | reverse complement strand
TAACCACTAAGAATAATATATGCAGTGTATTATTTGTTGAAACTGTACTTCCGATTTGATTTGAAACTGTCTCATTGCTATATGTTTATCAATAAAACTGTAGAAAAAAAAAATAGTTACTGGTATTTTTTTCTGTGAAGTTTCCGTATATTTTAGTTGACAACTTTTTCATTGGGTCTTTTAGTATGGCGGGTTTAATTTTTTGAACAAAATATATTCTAGATAGTACTCTTTTTTCTGAAAAAACACTAGTAAAATTTTTCCCATTTGTTAAGTTGTCTTTTATTTTTTGCTGTTTTGAGTGTTTCTTCTGTGTGCAGAAAGGTTTTTTTTTTTTGTTCATTTGTTTATTTGTATTTTTCTAATTTGTGAGATCTGATTTGTTGATTCTTGTTACTATTTTCTGTGCAATTAGTTTTCTATTTGGAAATTCTTTGCCTACAAATATTGTTGTAGACTGCTCAGTGAGACAGAAATATCATTGGCAGTCAGACAGGGCCAGGCCCTCAAGGAGACAGCGCAGAAGCCAAGATGCCTTGCAACTGTGAGAGAGATGGATGCTCCTGCTGCGGGCCAGACCTAAGGACCAAAGACCAAACAAATGTTTAGCTCTCTAAAGATGAGCATCCAGGGTTGATCATCACCTTAAGGAAGCCAGGGAGACTAATCCAACTGTTAACAGCTGGCTACCAGATAAACTCATGTTCTATATGTGTGCCCACTTGCTATGTGACTCACTTCCCATTCAGTTCTGGATTTAATCAGTTTTGCCTGAGTAATGGTGCTTATAATCTCATTGGTTGATCATAGTTTGGTACCACCACGTGCCCACCTAAACAAGTTCCTCTCTTCTCCACCTTAGACCCACCTCATCACATGGTTTTACTCTATGAAAGTCCCTGGAAGAGACAACTTCCTGGGGGACAACCCACTAACCTCCCCTTCCTTTTATTCCTATCTTGGACAGATGCTTTCTTTCCCCTAATAAGTATTATGCTGTTAACATCTGTTTGTTCCTAAAATT
>NW_004524675.1:1012608-1013439 GCF_000260255.1 Octodon degus | reverse complement strand
TGGCATGTGGTGCTGGGGGATTGAACCGCGGTCCCTGTGCTTTGCCAAGCTTGTTCTAAGTAGGTGCTTTAGACCACTGAGCCATCTCTCCAGCTCCTGTTGTCCTTATTTTTAAAGGGGTAGATAATGCATATGAGGGGTGAAGCACTTTGTTTTGTCAACTCATTCACATATACTCTCTAAATTATTAACGTGGTTGTACACAGAACTGAGGGGAATTTCATTCAAAGTTTAACTAAATGAAGGTCATGGTTTGTTTTACTTTTAGTTACTTATTGGGCCTTTGTAGTGGGGGAGAAAAAACCCAAAAAACTTTCCTTTTAGGAAACAAAAAATAATTTTAAGGCCCTGCCTCTTTGGGAAAAAACACAAATTATGCTTTTAAAAAATGACAAGTCATAGGCCCAGGAGTTTTTATCTCTATGTCTGTGGTGGTGTCTATGCCAGGTGTATGTCAGTTTTAGAATAGCCCATCCAACCACCCTTTTTTTTTCTTGTCTTATGAAAAAAATTGATTGTTAATCTTATCAAAATTCTCTTTCACATGATTAATTGATTCTTTCATACTGTTTTAAAGATTGCTTCTCTAAAGAAATGAAGTAACACCAAGTATATTTTCTAATGACACCACCATGAAACTAAATTTATCAGGAGCATACTTTTGTAAAATTTACAAATGTATGAAATATAAGTGATGTGTTTCTAAATAAGCAGAGCTCAAAAAATTAAAAAGGGTGCCGGGGAGATGGCTCAGTGGAATAAGCGCTTCCCTGGCAAGCGCAAGGGCCTGAGTTCAATCCCCGGTTCTGAAAAAAAAAAAAAAAAAAAAAA
>NW_004524675.1:1003283-1005593 GCF_000260255.1 Octodon degus | reverse complement strand
AAACAAAAAACCTGAAAATATTTTAGAAAATGAACAAGCAGTCTTCGGTTCATCCATGACACAGATGTGGTGACTTTTACACCTTTTATCATATTCTTTATCGTGGTGCATTGTGAATGCTATTTTCATCTTAATTTCCTTCTCATTGTGCTGATTGTTAGAGTACAGAAATGTTATGCATTTATGTGTGGTGATTTTGTATGCTGCTACATAAATAAGTTTTCTTAATAATTCTGAGGGTTTTTTTTAAATTTGTTTTTTGTGATACCAGGGATCAAACTCAGGACCTTGCACTTGCCAGGCAAGCACTTATGCTGCTCAGCTATATCTCTGGCCCTAATTCTGAGTCTTTCAGTGGATTTGCTTAGTTCTTCTATGTAGAGAATTATGCTATCTGGAGAAAATGAAAATTTTGTTAATTAATGTTCATATTTTTATTTCCTTTTCTCACCTAATTGCTCTTGCTAAGGTACTGAGTACTATATTGAACACAAACACTGATTATGGACAACATTATTTTATTTCTGATTTTAAGAGGAATGCTTTTATTTTTTCCCCATTTAATATGATGTTCACAGTACATTTGCCCTAAGTGCTTTCTATCAGTTTGGAATGAGGTCCTCCTGTATCAAATTTATTCAGGTTTTTATCATGAAAGTACAGTAAATTTTCAGACATTTTCTTTATCTTTTGATATGATCATGTTCTTTCTGTCCTTGCTTCTATTTATGTGATGCATTGCATTTATTGATTTTAATATGTTAAGCCATCATTGCGTCCCTGGGGTAAGACCTACATGATCTTTATGCATGGTCTTTTGACGATTTATTGTATTCCATTTGCTAGTACCTTGTTGAGCACTTTTATTTATTACAGAAATTGGGCCTGGTTTTCTTGTTGTTTTTGATCCTTGTCTAATATTGGAATGAGAGTAATGATAGCTTTCAGGAATCACTTTGGGAATGCTCTTGTCCATTTGATTTCATTAAAGAGTTTGAACAATATTAGTGTTAGACATTCCCTGAAGTTTTTGTAGGATTAAGCAGTTAGTTCATCCAGATTGGACTCTTCTTAGTTGATAGATTTTTTTATTAAAAAAAATTGTTGTATTAAGTCTATTCAGACTTCTGTATAACCTAGCCAAGAAGAAACTTTGCTGTAATTTTATTTCACTTCTCCATCCCCTACATAGCAGCTTTCATAATAAGGCTCGGTATTCCATGACTAGTGTAGTCATTGCCTTCTTATCTGTGACCAGACTCTGCCAGCTTTACAAAATGTCATAGGCTATTCCACATCATTTGGTGGAAACTTTCGGTTTTAACTGGAACTCTGGAATACAAATAAATGATTAAATTCTTGTTAGCTAATCCTACACTGAGGAGCTGTGATGGGAGGATGAAAGTTTGGCCACAGTCTGGGCAATTCTGAGAAGCAGTCTTTCTCCACAAAAGCTGACCAGCTAAGATTCCAGAACTCCCCATTTAAGAAACTCACACTATTTGATGATCTATCACTGAACTGTTTTGCATCTGTAAAGATAATCTCCAGTACCAAGAGAAAGAAAATCAATACAGTCCCAATTTTCGAATATTTTCTTCAAATTTTCCTGATTGTTCTCATCAGCTTTTCACGCAACAGAAAAATAATTACGGCACTAGCCAGAAATCCATTCACTTTAGGCAACTCCCAGTAAGTTAGCCTCTGGCTGATGGTAATGCTCATTACTGCATTAAAAATAAAGAGCCGATCAATAGCATCTGCAGCTTCACTGTTGTGTATCAGTGGCAAACACACTGGTATGACTGTTAAGTTTTGAGTGTGTATCTTCCCACTGAAACTTCTGGGAGATACTTTGCAATTTTCTCACACAATGTGGCTTTTGCACATGAGCATTCTGATAAACCTCTGAAAAACAATGCCATTGCTTGTAGCATGGAAGAACTCAAGCATAGCTCCTGGAGTAAAAGAAATTATTATTATTATTAGTGTTATTATCAATGCCTCAGTTTCTTTGCTTGTGAATTATTCAGGAATTTCAGATCATCTTGGTTCAGTATTGGAAATTCATTTGTATGTAAAAATTTATCAATTTTTCCATATTGTCCAATTTATTGGCATAAATGTTTGCGAAGCAGTTGTTAATCTTTTTATTTGGACAGTATCCTTTGAGATTTCACCTTTCTCATTTCAATTGCTGGATTTGTCTCGTCTTCAGATTTTTTTGTCTAGGATAGCTGAGAATTTGTCTACCAATTTCTACTCTTTTAAAGAAGCAACTCTGACTGCATTTTTTGTCTTAATTTCATC
>NW_004524675.1:1001725-1003183 GCF_000260255.1 Octodon degus | reverse complement strand
TGAAAAAAAAAAAAAAAAAAAAAAAAAAAAAAAATTAAAAAGGGAAATTAAAAAAATAGAGTCCATTGAAAATGAAAAGATAATTTAGTTTTGTTTTTGTCTTTTTGTGTCAGGAATTTGCTATGAAGGTCTGAAATTCTGAGCAGACTCAGCTTCCCGTGTTCTGGAATTGCAGGCATGTGCCACCTAGCTGAAAAGATAATCTCTAAAATTATGAAATGCACTAATAACACATCTAATAGGAAAGTGTGTGTTTTATCTTTCGTATCTGGAAGAGCAAACTAAATCTTAAATTAACAGAAGAGGATAATAAAAATGAAAGCATAAATAAATGCAAAAGAGAATATAAAAGTATAGAAAAAGTTGAGATAATTAAGATTAATTTTTGAAAAGAGAAAAATCATTAAACCTTAAGTAAACTGATAAAAACAAAAAGTGAACTAATTGAAAAAATAGAAATAGATATCTTAAATGATACCTTGAAAACAGAAAAGTTCATAAAAACTATTATAAAAGTATTTGCCAAAAATTGGATGAATGGAGGGGGTGATTCTGAGACTCATAAACCTATCAAGATCAATTATAAAGAAATATGAATATGAAAAAATAACGAATAAGAAGTTGAAACATTAAAAAAATGCCAAATTTCACTGCTGTTTGTTTTATTTACTTTCTATTTGAAGTAAAACCAATAGAGATCTTTTCAAACTGTTCCTCCAACCCAAAATGTAGAAAACTTCCAAACATATTCTACTCAGGCGACATTATCATTGCACAAAGCTTGCCTCAAAAATTTGAAATGAATCAATCTCTGTTTTATGTGTACAGTCAATGCTCAGGCCTGCAATGAGTAACTCTTGATAGATTATTTTATTACACTATAGTTCTTAGTTTTTAGTCCATGTTTGTGGTACACAAGGTCTACATTCCCTGTGTGGAACTGTAACATGCACATCAACAATTTTGCTTCTTCTTCCATCCTCTCTCCCCCTCCCTTCCCCCTCCCCATCTCTTGCTGCTCCTCCCTTCCCAGAAAGATCTCGCTCCCTGTCCCTACTTCCTATTACCTATCTTTTATTTTGCTTGTTGTCTATAATCTGGGTTTCTCATATAAAAGAAAGTCTGCAATGTTGAAGTTTGTGTGTCTGATTTATTTATTTAGTTAACACTACAATCTCAAGGTTCATCCACTTTCCTACAAATGGTTCAAGTTTGTATTTCATGTAGCAGAGTAGTTTGTCATTGTGCATCAATACACACTACGTGTCTGCTGATGGACACAAATTGCTTCCAATAAGTAGCAACTATGAATTATGCTTCTGTAAACACTGGTATACATGGGTTATGATTTGTGTCTACCTGTTCCCCTCATGTCTAGTCATGAGGTGGCTTCTAGAGTTCATAATTGATTCTTCTTTCTTTCTTTCTTTCTTTCTTTCTTTCTTTCTTTCTTTCTTT
>NW_004524675.1:1000879-1001425 GCF_000260255.1 Octodon degus | reverse complement strand
CTAGCAGCAGCTGCTGGCCCTCCCTTTGTATTTAACTATTTTCCACTGAGGTGAACAATTGAATGGTTACCCTCTGCCTTGGAGCCAGCCGAGTATGAACTGAAACCTCCATGAACTGTGAGTTGAATAAACCTTTCCATCCTTATTTTTCGGTGCCAGGTATTTTGGCCCAACAACAAGAGCAAACTATCTGAGACAATATGTACCCCTGTAACATGGTGTTTTTAAATCTTTTAGGAGGATATCTTAGAAAGGAATAGCTGGGTCAAATGAAATTCCTCATTTTAGTTTGCTGAAGAATTTCCATGCTGATTTTCTTAACGATTACATTGGTTGACTAGCAATAATGTAAGTATCCCTTTGTCCCTGCAGCTTGATTAGCATTTGTTGTTACTTGATTACAAAGTGGTGGCCATTTTTTCTGGAATTAGAATCTCACTATTGTTTTAATTGTTGTTTCTGCAATGGCTAGTGTTTTGGAGTATTTTTTCATAAATTTAATAGTTACTGGTGAGACCCAGTCCTAGCCCAGGTCCGGTGAGTGTG
>NW_004524675.1:992050-993284 GCF_000260255.1 Octodon degus | reverse complement strand
TTATTTTTATTTAATCTTTATTAAATAAAGTTATTCTTCATTTATATTTCTACTCATCTAATTAAGTATTTTCCCTGGTATTTTTTCAATATTTTCCTACCTGGGTGCTAATCTATACTTTCTTCCAATATAATCTATACATTTTTATAAATGGTTAGACCATTTATAAAAATGGAATTCTAATCATGTGATTTTTTAACATATCCTTGTTTTTAGATAGAGATTGAATGCTTACCATATTTAAAAGGTATTCTTTTCATACAAGTGCTTCTTTCCCCAACAACCCTTCTCATATATGATTTCCTGATGCGTGTAGGCAAGATCCTAACTAGCTTTCTCTCAAAGATCCATGAAATGTTCTCAAAACTGTTGTATCCTAGTGAATACTTTATTTTGCCCTCTCTGTATCAAGATATGCTTTATTTAGATTTAAAAATTATATATTAGTATTGCTTCATAAATGCATGAAAGTCATTGGTTCCTTTATCTAAATCATTTAAATCTGTTAAAATTTATTCCGTAGCCTAAGTGATCCCATGTTTTTTTATCATGGTCACATATAATTGAAGCCTTGCTAATTTGTTTCTGTTGTTATTGTTATTGATAGGAATCCTTTCTTTGGGGGTAGAGGTCATGCTATCTTTTAGGTTTTTTTTTTATTTTTGTGGGCCTAGGGATTGAAATGAAGGCCCTGTGTTTGCTGGGCAAGCACTTGTGCCACTACACTATATCCCAGCCTGGTCATGCTATCTTTTGAATCGCTGGAATCAACATAAGAATTCAATATATTATATTTTATTTCCACAATCAATAAGCAAATCAACTTTATGAAAAATACTGGTATGTAAAATAAAATTTTGAAGATGGGGTTTATCAATAAGAATTAAATAAATTTTACTAATTATTTTGTAGTAAAGTTTAAATATCAATATTTATTTTTGTATCTTGGTCTAATACATTGTGCAACAACATCAGAAGTGGGAATTCAGTGTTAAAATATACTAATAATATTAATATTTGGTTATTATTTTTAATTGTAATATGAACATTTGTTTGCACTAAATATACCATTTTCTAAAGAAATCAATAAATCTGGAATGTGGAATTTTTCTTAAGAAAAAAGAAATAAACATCAATGAAATTGAATTTCAAAACAGGTTAGTGGGACACTTACAATACTTGGCACATTGCATATTGCTGTCTTCAATAGTAGTTAATTAAAGTACAACATTTA
>NW_004524675.1:989909-991104 GCF_000260255.1 Octodon degus | reverse complement strand
TTTTTTATTTCTTCATATTTCCTAATATAAGTTCTTCATGTGTGAAAGAATTCACTATATTATTTTTCCCATTCTGTAGATTGTCTTTACACTCTGTTGAAGATTTACTTCATTTTACAAAAGCTATTTAAGAAGATGTGAGCCCATTTGTTGATTCTTTATAATATTTCCCTTGTAGTCTGGATTTTGTTCACAAAGTCTTTGTCTACACCTATGTCTTCAAAATTTATGCCTATTTTCTCTTCCAGTATATTTAGTGTTTCTATTTTAATATTTAGAGTTTTTATTCATTTTGACTTTAATTTAGTTCATGATGATAGACATAGGTTTAGTTTTAGCCGTTGGCATATGCAGAGTCCGTTTTTCCAGCACTATTTATTAAAGAGACTATCTTTCTTCCAGGGAAATGTTTCTACCCTTTGTCAAAGACAAGTGGATAAGTGTACCTAGGGATGCATCTGTGTCTTGTATTCTACTGATCCTCTGGCTTTTTTTTTTTTTTTCGGAACCGGGGATTGACTTAGGCTCTTGTGCTTGTCAGGGAAGTGCTTATTCTACTGAGCCATCTCCTGGCCTTGGCATTTTTTTTTTTTTACAATAGTGTGTTCATTTTATCACAATAGCTTTGCAATGTATTTTAAAATCTAGGATTGTGATGACCTCGCAACTTCTTTTTGTTACCTAGAATTGCTTTGCTATTGTAGGTCTTTTTTATTCCAAATTAATTTTAAAACTATTTTCACAAAATCAGTAAGGTATATTTGTGGTATTTTTATTGGAATTGCATAAAATCAACATATCTGTCTTGGAAGTAGGACCACTTTCACTATGCTGTTCTTCCCTTCAGTAGGAAATGATATCTTTAAATGTTGTTTTATTCTCTTTAATTTCCTTTTTTAGAGTACTATAATTTTTATTGTGTACAAAAAAATTTAAGTATTTTTAAACGCTATACATACTATCTATATAGTCTTTAAATGACCATTTAATAGAAAGGTATAAAAGATAAAATCTGTTGATCACAGATTTTCACAGTTGATTTAATGTGAACTTCGGTTTAATAGTCATTCATTTACTTTTAAAAAAAAGGTTTTGTGTCTGCACCTGTTGTATTTGCTATTCCAAAAAATGAGGTGGGGGGGCTGGTGAGATGGCTCAGTGGTCTAAAGCACCAACTTAGAACAAGCTAAGCTAA
>NW_004524675.1:987765-988779 GCF_000260255.1 Octodon degus | reverse complement strand
TACTTGGGATAAAGCCTTGATCCCTGAACCTTTGAGGCGCATTCCAGGCCCAAACTATAAAAAGACCCAGCCAAAAGATATAGGCAGATGTGAAATGTCATGCACTATTTAATCTTGTTCATAGGGTGCATTTCTTATCAGAAGTTTATTTTCAACATTTGAATATAAACATGGAAATATAAAATTAGCAGAAATTTAATATATACTCTTAAGTTGTTTATCTCAGGCATATTTTCATGGAGACAGCATCTTAAATGTAAACATGGAAACTGCTGCAAATATTTTCAGTTCATATGTTGATAATTTGTGGTTTAACTTAAGCAAACCAGTTATGCTCATACTTTCATGAATGTCTCTTTGGTGGGAAAATAAAAAAATATTCTTGTAAGTGGAAGTCTAAGAGAGCTTCATGAAAATTCATCCATATTTATATTCAGTTTTGTCTAATATATGAAACTTTTTTTTAAATGCAAGTAATGTATCTTAAGGTTTTAGATTATTAAAGCCTTATGTTGTAAAAACACACAAAAGAAAATGACTATATGCTTAAGTCAAGCTCTTTCATAATTGTTTTAAAACACACACACAGACACACACACACACAGAGACACACAATGACACACCTGAACAAACACATACAGAATGAAAACTCATGCTTCTTGTGTTAAATAAACATTCAGAAAATTCCTTACGAAGAATTATGGCCTTGAAAAACAATGTCTTTGTTTTCAAAGTTTAGATATTTTACAAGACTGATCTACTTTGAATCATATTGGAGCATGTTTACAATATAAACAGCCTAGTTAAACCTTCACTGTATGCATACTTCATTAATGCAGTAACGTTTTATAAAGCAGATACCTTTCTAAGGAAATGAAACAATTAAAACAGATCTAACATTAAAGGTTTAAAACCATGGAGACAGTATTTACCTACAAAAGCAAAATTGTATTTCTAAATGCACATGGGGGCATAAAATGAGGATTTCACACAGAGGGAGATGAAGCAGAAGCA
>NW_004524675.1:985000-986320 GCF_000260255.1 Octodon degus | reverse complement strand
CCAATGAAAGTTATAATTGATGAAAAATATTTTGAGAAGTCTCTTGAAACTGTCATAAAAGGAATAGCAATAAACAAATGCTTACTTAGGACAGTCTGATGAAGTCTTATTAAAGGTATAAGATTTCTTGGCACCTGAGATTGAGACTGCTCCCACCTTGATCCAAGTTAATTATGACAGAAGCTCTATTAAACACACACACACACACACACACACACACACACACACACACACACACTGGATTATGCATTAGCAGATGGGCCTTAATCTTCAAAGCTCCAGGTAAAGGTGCTGATATCTGCCACAGAATCTGGCACTCTTTCGTAAAACCCTTCATTCTACTTGCCTGTAATGCAGATGAACTTATTTCAGAATTTGGAATGCTTCCAAATTTATCTTTCATTTACAGGGTGAAGCTCTACATTGGCACATAAAGCCAAGAATACTACTACCTCAGCTACCCTCCTCTTAGTTTCATTAGTAGCAGAGATTTCACACAGAAGGAAAACAATGCAAGAAGTTCAGGATCCATTATCCTCATCAATGTCTTAATTGTGAAGCAGAAATTTCACTCTGAGTGAGGCAGACAGTGAGTGCTTCCACATTCAATTCCAGAGCCCTGACTAAAGATTTTGAGTTGGAAAAGACACTCCAGGGCTCCACAGCATAATTGACTTTGTGTTGAACTAAATACAAGAAAATTTAAACTTAAATGTGTTATTAAGGCAATTGAAATGGTAATTAATACAATGCTTTTAACTCAATGAGATTAAGAAACTAAATTGGGCTAGCTATTTACCAGAGAAGAACGTAAAGACAAAGCTAAAAACCCTCTGTAGCTCTAATAAACCCCATAGATTGTGCTAAAAATATACTGCTATGTAGATGCCTGAATTTACTTAAGACTAAAAGGCATTGTGTGCTTGCTGAAATTTGCTATGATTAGTCCACAACAAGCTGAGTTTAGTTTTATTTTACTATTAAACCAATAATCAATAATCAATGTTAAAGTCACATAACATGAGAATACATTCTTTGAATGAATAAATTGTTCAAAAACAAAGATCTTTGAAAAGGACAATAGTTTTGCCTGGAATTATCATTTTGCTCTCCCTTAAATTTTTTTATGATTCTCATGAAGTTTAGGATCAAATAAAAACTATAAATTGATGTCTGAGTATAATCAACACTTTTAATATTGCCCCTGGCAGGTGACTTCTCAATATCATATCCTGTCTCTTCCCTTTTCTTGTTGTCTGCTGTTTCTTCTGTCAATGCTTTTTTGGTGCTTTATTTCTACTTCTTTGGCACTTTGACTCT
>NW_004524675.1:960581-984250 GCF_000260255.1 Octodon degus | reverse complement strand
TAATTATTTGTTATATGTTTCTTTGGATAAACTGTACCCTCAAATCAAGGCTTATAGATTTCTCACTCATATATTTATAATATAGAATGTTAGTTTGAAATACACATTTTTCCTGAATTTTTTCTACTTCTTTACATTTCATGCTGATCCTCTAGCTCTTGCCCCCTTTAATTTCTGATACTGAAATGATAAAAAAGCAAACATATGAACCAGTAATGAGAGGCAACAAGGCATCAGCAACCAACTTGCTAGTGGGAAATTCTGATATTCTCCTTTGTGAGGCGTTTCGAGTGCATCGGTAGCTGTGTTCTTTGTGTACATCTCTCTTCTGTTTTGAAGTGATGTTCCAAAGCGTTCACAAAATAATCAGCCCCTCTGAAATTATTTGGCTAGAATTAAACAGGCCCAAGTTCCAATTATATTAATGAAGCTACAAAGGCATCTGGTCATTTTGGAGTCCTACTAACACGTTCAGTTGTTGTTTGTTCAGCAGGCCGTCAGACATACTCCTCAATATCTTGAAACTCTTTTTTTTTTCTTTTTCTTTTTAAGAATACAAAATAGTGATAGAAAAAACATTAGAAATGATACAAGATTTTACTAAACAAAGTAACAGGAATACAATAATGGTTGCTGTATTACATGATGCTATCCTTTAATTAGTTCTTCAGATTACCAGATATAAACATGTAAGGTTAATTTAAAGAAAAACCAAAATGAAACAATAACAAAGAAGTTACAAGACATTCAAAAGAGGAAAATATTCAAGTAAAAAATATTCTAAGCATTAATTGCTCCTTTCAAAAGACCAGCAGAAACCAACAATACAATCACCCAAACTATTCTAGACATAGACCTATATATTTTTCCTTTCTTTCATTTGTCCTTTTCTTCATCCCAATTTTCCCTTCCCATTGAACAATCTCTTTCCTTTTACAGTATATGTTGTACCTTACGTTCAGCAGAACTTCTCCTTTAGCTGCCTAAGATTAATATTTGCATATGCATAGTTTTAGTAATTTACAGTGAAATTGAAACCTACATCTCTTTCACCATTGGTGACTAAAATCCAGTCTGCTTTTCTATTTCTTGTGTGTGGAGGACCAAGAGTTGCATAGAGTGTGCAATGGCAAGGGCACAGCGGCAGAGGTTGTGAAGGCGGTAATGTGTGCAGTGAGCAGACTCACCCCAGCAAAAGGCAAAGGATACAAGTGCCAAGGGTGGATAGTGCAGGGGTTTAAAATGTTACACTGATGGTGTGGATTGGTAGGGAAAACTTGTCAGGGAAAGGAGATGACAAGAGCACATCTTCAGCAGCATTTGGTACCAAAGAGCAATAAGTTGCTTGATGGAATTGACAAATACCTTGCTTTAAATAAAGTCCAGGGAGGCTCAGAAATAGGACATCTATGAACATTTTCCTTGTCTCTTACATAACAATGTCTAATTGGAGTGCATTTTATTTCAAGTAGCAATTAGGATGCCACATTTCCTGGCCTCCAAGTTGGTAAATAGGCCAGATGACATTATGCAGAATTATATGACAATCTTAAGTGTCTAGGGGTTGAATTTATTCCAGTGCCTCAAAAAGCATCCAAACTAGGAGTCAGGTGGAACAGATGAGGTGTTTTCCACAGTGGTTCTGTGCAGTAGGAGTTATTTCACAGGAACCAAATAGGTCACCACTTAGTCTTGTCTCTGACATAGTCAGCCCCAAAGCATTCCTAGTACAACTGAACTTCTTGGGATTCAGGTACCAATTGTCTCTGACCTTATGTGGGCAATGGTGCCACTCCCTTTCAACTTTTGGATCCATGACTTTTGGCCAAAATGCATCTCTTTAGACAGGAGTTGTGAGTTGTGGCACCAACTAAGTAGAAGTCCTGACCAGTTGTGGAATCATATAACATCATGTTATGCCTATCTGAGGAAGGGTAGTAAGGCTTTTCCCCAAGAGACTTCAGTGAAGTTCTGATGAACTTTTCCTGCATAACTATCTCTGAGTGAACCTGGTCCTACGTCCATATGTCATTTTGCTCAACCATTCTAGGTAACACCAGTGGAGTTTGCTTATATGTAGAGAGATAAAGTAGAGGATAAGGAGACCAGTAAGTGGCAATCTAAGGACAAAACAGGATGAGGGCCTGGGGAGAGGCCAAGCAAATTTTAGGCCCATCTGAGCAACTATTATCTTTGAGAAGGTGGGACTATAGCCCAGGAGGCAGCAACTTTAAAAGTTGAGCTTTTATACATTTTCTTCAGCCATTCCTGGTTCTTTCCTCCATGCCCAACTCCCTTATATTCCTGCTAATTTAGGGCACAAAAGGCTAGGTTTCCTGACTGATGATAGATTCACAGAAAAAAGCAAAATATGTGAAAAGCGGGTAAAACAATTTTTTTTTTTTTTTTTTTTGGACAGCTCAGCCTGTGCTAAGGGCAGGACTGGAGCAGCAAGTGCTGCTGGGGATCGAGTCCTGATCCCTGTGCTTGCCTAAGAAGCACCGCTGAGCTATCTCGGCAACAAACAATTCTGATCTTTTGGCTTGTGAGATTAAGGGCTGAGGAAGCCAAGAGAGGGGTTGGCAAGAGCACTTTAGAGGAACTCCTTCAAGCGGACGTAATCAGGAGCCACAAGTGTGTACGCTTCCAGAGATTGTGTTCTCTGGTATAGTCCAGAGACTTGTTCTGTGCACTGTGTCTCAGTACTAGGACTCTCATAACAGGTGAGTGAGAAACTGCTGGAGACCCTGGATGGGGCCTTACTTTGTACCTTCTTTGGTGAACAACATTTTCAATCATATTGAAACTAGAGACAGAATGCAGTGCTAGGACTGGCCAGATAGCTCACTGGATCAAAGCACCTGCTTAGGCCAGCGCAGGAGCCAGAGTGTGATCCCGCTGAGACAGTGATTGATACTGGGTATGGTGGTGCACACTTATAATCCCAGCCCTTGGAAGGCTGAAAACAGGAGAATCACTATGAGTCTGATCTGTGTAATGAGAGCCTGTAGACCATGCACTAAATATATTTTTTAAAAAGAATGCAGCGCTGATCTAAAGAAATACGTAGTAAATCTACTATATATCCTGGAAAGTGCTCCTATAATGTGGACCATTTCTGGTAAGAGGCAGAAAATACATCTTGGTCTTTGGTGCTCGGCATTTAAGTACTCATTTTTCTAGGGCCTTGGAAGAATCTAGCTACTGTAAAGGAATCCCCAAGCTACAAAAGTTCATAGAAGAAAGAGGTCACAGAGACATAAATTTGAATGATGCATGGAGCTTTTCTTGCCCCCTAAAAAGCTTAAAATGCTCAATTCCAATGCTGAGTTATCCTTTTACAGGAGTTTCCAAGTGACAGACACTGTAGTAGCTTTTAGCTGTCTGATCCATTGTGTAGAGTAAGCATATAAAGACATAAAAGAGAAGAAAGGAAATAAAATTACACCTAAAATTTCCCCAAAGGGCCCTTAGCACATGATGAGATTCACCAAGATGTTACCTTGAGTGATGGGGTCTGGGACAGTTCCTAGGACCCTATGCATGATGAAAAAAAATCATTGAATGTGGCCCACAATGCCAAGGAAATAGCACCCTGTTTCCTAAGATAATAGTACTCTTTAGGTGAGAAGAATCATACTCGAGAAAGGAAAATGGTACCAGTACCAAAAAGATAGTATACAATATCTTAAAGTATTGCACCAGTTCTAGAGCAGCTGCCCTTCATTCCTTCCACAGCATGCTTGTCGAGATGCTGAGTCACACTTGGTGTGTCAGTTGCAAATGGTATTTCCAACAATTTACTCCACTTGTGTGTATGAGATGCAGTCTGTGTGCATGAACCTTCATGTGAAGAAAGGTTTTTGTAGGTCATCCAGAGAAAAATGTCAGGGGGCACTGGCCTCCAGATTTGGAATTTCTTCACTTCTCAGGAAAGGTATGGGCAGAGGAGACTTTATTTCCCATATCTGTCAACCATGGATTAAGCTTTAGGCCAAGGGTGAGAGCACTGATCCCTGGGCATTGCTCTGGCTCAGATGAGTAGATAATAGTGGTTCTTCAGTGAGTGGAGAGCTACCCTTTAGCCCCTAATCACACTATCTGTATTATCTCTGTCTCTCCAAGTACATCAAAACAGTTTACTCATTATAACATTCCTCACCACTCTATGCTTGCTATGTTTTGGAGATTTATTATTCTAAGGGCATTGGTGGATGTAAATGCCCTTAGTCCTCTCTGGTGTATGTTTTGAAATCTATCTTTCCCAGTCATTTTCTATGTAGCCTCTAATTTGATTTTTTAAATATACTTGTAGTTGAAAATGATTTTGTCATTGTTTCTTGAGGAAAATGTCATGTTTCTGATTTTTTTTTTAAACTAGTGTAAATATAGAAAGTTTAGCCATTTCTAAAGAACTACTCAAAAGTTGATCTGGCCACTGGCTTTTGTAGGCCCAGTGGTTAGAATTAATCTCACTCTTTCTCCAGTTATATTTCACAGTATTTTCTCTAGGGCGTCATCTTATATGGATATTTTTGGTAAATTATCTGGAAAATAACAGGAGTAATTGAAATACATAATGAAAGTTTACATTAAAAAATATAGTAAAAAAGGCATTGTCATTAAAGCTCCTCACATTGGACACCTGAATGCCATCATTCTTGCCATTTTCTGAAGCAGCTTTGGAAGACAGCTTTAGTGAACATCCTTAATAGTTGTTATAAAAGAAACACAACCGCTGCCAGGTTCCATCAGATCCAAAAGCAGGCTTGTGAAAATGTTAGGTTTTGTCTTTGTTTATCTTTTTCACTGCATTGTTATTATATGAATTCTGCCTCTTCATCAAAGTCACAATGATCATGAATGGTAAACACTCTCAGTCAGTTCAGGGTACCAAAGCAGTCAGGAAAGTGAAAGCAAAGATGCTTACATAAGAGAGCTTTAAGAACTACTTCAGAAAGTATCATGAACATTCGGATAATTGTATCTGAAGAGAGAAGGAGTATTCTGACAGAGGTTATTGGCCATATGTCTTGTACTTTCAGCTGCTTTATTGGACAAGTCATTTTGTAATGTATTTAAGACTGAGTTTGAATTGGTAACCTGGGAAGGATAAGTAGGGTAATATGGCCTAATAAATGAAGTAAAGTGTTTAATGCTTAGTTATGGGTGGTAAGTATGAATCTGAAGAGGATGATGTGGTGAACCGTGATGAGGTAGTGAAATGCTTGGATGACTGGGTAGACCACATACAGTACGAGGGACAGAAAGACTTCGTCACTTCCTATTGTTGCTTTTGCTGTCTTCCACTGCCATGAACTGCTGCCCTCTGCCATGCTCCACCCTGTATCACAGCCAGCCAGTTAGGACTGAAAATTCTACAAACTGTGAGCTAATTAAACCTTTCCTCCCTTAGGCTGGGGAGATGGCTCAGTGAGATAAGTGTTTCCCTGGCAAGCACAAGGGCTTGAGTTCAATCCCTAGTTCTGGGGAAAAAAAACACCAAAAAACAAACAAAAAAATAAAAATAAAAAAACCCACTTTCCCCCCTTACCTTTGGACTTTGAGTATCCTGACTCAGCAATGAGAGAGGTTAGCTAAGACACTTCTCTTGGTATATGTGCAAGACTGTGACTGCTACACCAGATTGGAAGACTCTTTTTAATATTTTGAGAAACCTCCATTTGGAGCATCCTTTCTAACAATAGTATTAATCTTTTTCCATCAGCATTACTTTTTCTCATAGTTTCTATTTTTTATTTATTTATTTATTTATTTATTTATTTATTTATTTATTTGTATTTTAGGAAGCATCTACAGGGTGTTCAGGGTCTCAATGCTAGATCAGACTCATAGTGATCCCCCTGTTTACAGCCTTCCAAGAGCTGGGATTACAGGCGCGCACCACCACATTGTCTCAATTGCCCTCTAGTTGTTCAGTTAAATTTTATCATAATTAGCTGAATGAAAGTTATAAAAGGTAGTCTTAATATTTAGCCTGCTTAAAAAGACTTGGGTGACCCTATGAGGTGTGAATATTTCTGTGTGAGCCTGGATATATTTAGCTTTAATAAGATTATTATTTCACAGAAGCATATAGGGTTATGTGGCTATACACTTCTTTTTCCTGTTCTCTAAATAGAGGCAAGAACAGTGCTGATTTAGGCTTGTCTGAAGGGGTCTAGAACCCCGTGTTCCTGCCGTGTGTTTGAAGATTACATCTCACTGCAGGTGTAGCGCTCTCTATACTTCACAGATTGAGTTAGTTTGTTCTGGCTTTATCAATAACACCCCAGGCATTTGTCATCACATAGCTTTGCTAACAAAATGGATCTCATACAATGCATATTTTACCTGTCAATTTAGCTCATCTATAAGACCTACCTATTTAATACAACAGTAAATATTTGTGTGGAAGATTTTTAAAAATATTTGATTAAACTTTATAATCAGTTGACTTTAAGTATGTTACTTTTGATAAAGAATGTTCACCTCATCCTCTCAGTTCAATGTTAGTAAAAATGAAACTGAGGTTTTTCACAGAGAAATGGTGTCATAAAACTCTAGCCTTTTTTCCTATTTGCAGCCTGGTTCAAGCCTGTTCTGCACATTTTATACCTGACTACTATATTATCACACAAACCAATGTTTAAACACACGTGCGTGCGCGCGCGCACACACACACACACACACACACACACATGAAAATTGTTTTCTCTAGCCAATTTTGACTACACAAATCACATCAATTACAAAGAATGCAATAAAAAATGGTGTAAACATGAACTATCCTAAATGTTAATGCACTCTGTTTGGGTATAAAAAATGGTAAAATGTAAAAGTTAATGTTCTAATAATTAACAAATGCACACTAATGTACTGTGACAACATAGTTTGCCCTTTAAAATAGTGTTTAGGTTGATTTCATGTGGTGCTTAAAACAAAAATTATGGCCTGCAAAAGCAGATGGAAAAGAGGCTACTTACCCACATAAACCATGAAAAATATTGGGGAACATACAAAAATAACTTTACTTAACTATCAGACTGCAGTATTCAGTCTGCTAAAAGTAACACAAAAGAATAAATACCAAGTGCATTACTTTCATTTATTTGTTATGAAGTAAGCTTTACAAATGAAGTCTAGTGTAAAACCAATAATTATATTCTTAAGTCATAGTGTCAACAATAAGGGCTGGCAACAAGATAGCTGAGCAGACTCAGTGCCTGTTTAGGCAAGCGCAAGACTGGGGTTCCATCCACATGCCACACTGGTACCACCTCCAAGTGCACTGAGCTGGCCACCAAGACTGGGCATGGAGGTTCACACCTGTAATCCCAGCACTGGGGAGGCTGAAAATGGAGGATTACTACAAGTCCTAGATGTGGAGTGAGAACCTGTACCAAATACATAAAAACTAACTAACTAACTAACTAACTAACTAACTAACTAGTCTTCACAGTAGATCATTTGATCATTTTAAATGATTTATCAGGATATATTCAGACAACCATTGTTTCCTGAAAATAGCAGACAGAGAGATGGAGAGGGAGACAGAACAAGGAGACAGGATGAAATGGGAGAGGAGGAGGAGCTGGAAAGTAATTTAGGAGAAGGAAGATATATGAGTGAGAAAACTATGTTTTCCTTTAATAAATAGGGAAACTACCTCCAACTTCTATTTGTTCTAGGAAATTGAACCCTACATTTATCAAAGAATTGATATTTGCTGGAAATGGTGGTGCATGCTTGTGATCCCAGAACTTGAGAGGCTGAGGCAGGAGAACTCCTGTCAGTTCAAGGCCAGTCTGGGCTATGTCAGAAAGTTCAAGGTCAGCATGCACTACAATAGTGAGACTGTCTAAAAAAAGAAAGAAAGCAAGGAAGCAACTGACATTTCCTTAATTATTTTTTCATAAGTGTATATTTATATTCTAAACTTCATATTGTAGTTCAAAAATGCTAGTGTACTGATATTACTCTTGACATACTCTTATCTTTTAACACCTTTTTATAAATGACTAATTACTTTTGTATAAGTGGTAAGCCCCATGTGTTCTAGGATTAATCCTAAACGAGATAGGGAATGTATCAGAAGTCCTAGTTTCACTATAGGTTAGGCTTGGAATAAATTATTGTGTAGAAATTTGAATCAGGAATATTTTTGAAGAACATTTGTTTCTAAATGCTGATTAATCTAATTTTATTGTTCAGTATAGTGATCCAAGCAATAATTTTTTGCTCTGCTAGATTTATTATTCTTTGGAATTTCTTCTATGAACCTCAACTTCCTTGAGTTATGTCTAACATTTTACCGACCAAATTCAACTCTTTCATTAGGAAACTACATTTTATCTACATTGCCTAATTAATTGACTTTGTTCATGTCTTGGATGGCTTCATCTTCTAGAAGTAATAATTGGTTAGTTGTTTTTTCATAAGATGTAGGAAACTAAACAGTGAACCAATTCTTCTCAATGCCAGATTTCTCTCATTTCTTGCCTTTCCATGTATCTGAGGTTTTAGCATGCTTGGAGACTAAACCAGAGCAAAAGATACATTTTCAATTATTTTGGAATGTACAAAAAAGTCGAATTGTAAGCATAATGGAAGATAGGCTGCAAGCTTAAAATTATGTAGAGGACTAGGAAGATAGCTCAGTTGTTTAAGTGCCTGCCAGGCAGGTGCAAAGACTTGGCGTTTGTTCCCCAGTACCGCAGGCTGTGCTGCTGTGCTGGCAACCAAAACTGGGTGTGGTAGAACACACCTGTAATCTCAGCATTGGGGAAGCTGAAACAGGAGGATCACTAGGAGTCAGAGCTGTGTAGCAAGATCCTGTACCAAATAAATACATAAATAAATAAATAAATAAATAATTTTAAAACACTATATAGAAAATTAATAATTGTAAATGTTTGGACTTTCTTTTAAAATCAGGGGTTAGTCTTGAACAATAAGAAATATTCTCTTCAATTTAAATAAATGTGATAGATCCAGAGTCCTCACTTTGTAAATATCCTGAGCACTTGCAAGAGGAGGGTAGGGATATGGTGTGACTATTACACCTGCCTTAGGGTGGGTAGCCGGCTTACAAGACAGTATCTCCCCACTTTTGCTGTTGATTTTGCTGGCTTCTGCCACCTTGAACTTTTGCCCCATGCCATACTGCCTGCATCAGAGCCAGCTGAGTATGGACTGAAACCTGCACTGCTAGTGTAAGGGATACGTACACAAGGAGCATTTTGTTGTCATGTGCATAGACTGTTTTACGTGTGATAATTGAAGTAAAAATTATTTTTAATAAAATATAATGGTATTTTCATTATAATTCTCAAGAATTGATTTGTGTTGTTCTTTTGTAGACTTTGTACAGCAAAAAAGTTTATCTTGAAAATTTTGATGCTTTTTATACACAATAAAAATTTAAAATTCACTACTTACATTTCCTGTGAAATATACATTATTTAATATAGTTATACTCACAAAATTCATCAATAGAAATATTCTAAGCCATAAATGTAGTGCCCATTAGTATTAACCTTAATGCCACAATTAATCTTATACTCCATTGAAAGCTAGGAAATCATTTGTCATTTTATATCAACATATATATTGTGTATTATACACTGACAATGTTTTCCATAGCCTTCTACATCAACTTCTCCTCAACTGTCCATATTTTAGAATATTCTCACTTGAATATCAGGCTCAAACCATGTATTGTCTAAATCACACTCCAGAACCTGAATGTGTTGTCAGTTCTCTCCATGTCCCACTTCAACAAGGTCTGAGGTGGAGCAGACAAATTAGAAACCACTTTTTAAGGAAAGTTGAAAACGCTGAATGTTATGTCCAATAGCAACATACTTTAGATTCAATGCTGATTTCAAGAGCCTCAGAGAAAAGACCACTACGGATGTTTTCCAGTGCTCTTGCCCTGAGTATATTTCCTGTGCTGCATAGCCATTTACCTTACAACTACTGCATTTGCACTGACACACTGAGAAAGGGAAGGAACTCAGTCCTACCATGAAGGTAACAGTAAGATGTGTAAATGAAAGCACATTGAGGCTCACATTGCATTTTCAATAAGAAATTCAATCATAACACTAATTAATATTAAACAATGCACAATTGAAATGTTTTATGTTGTTCCAGTAAAAATTGAATTGAAATATAAATATCCTACTATGATTTAAATTATTTAAAATGTATGCATTGCAGATTGAATATATGTACTTATTGCTACTCTTACCCAAAGCCAACAATTGAAAGTGTCAATAAAGAAATAACAGGATACATACTTATAAGAAAAAAATGTAAAACAATAACACTAGAAGATAGATGACAATATTATTTTTAAAAGGAGAATATTTTTAAAACACTAAGTTACATAGTCACTGTGGTTTTTGTCTGCATGTTTTCCCTTAAAGCTTTATGTGGTCATTGCAGTTGGGCTTTTCAGAAGTGGCAGAATCTAGGATCTGCAATTGGTTCATTGGCTCATGCTGGGTCTGGTGGAGGTGACTGCCGCACCAGCCATAGCACTGTAGGCCACTCAGTTAGATAGAAATACTACAGGTAAAAAAGAAAATACAGAGAAATACTACAGGCAGTCAGACAGGTCTAGGCCCTCAAAGGAGCCAATATAAAAAACAAGATACCTTGTAACAGTGGGAGGGACAGGCTCTCTGCAGTGGGCCAGACCTCAGACAAAATATCAAACAAATGCACCCACATAACTCCCTGGGGATAGACATAGTGATACCTATATTCTAAATAGGTATCAGTCAACTTGAAAAATAAAGGAAGGCATTAACCCAACCTCCTACAGGAAAAGCCCCTGTTCTGTATTCACATTCACTTTCTATGGGACTCACTTTCCCATTTGATCACAATTTAATCAATATTACCTAAATAATTATACCTGAACTCTTATGGGTTGACAATAGTTTTGTACACCTCCCACCTACCTTGCAAGTGCGCATGTTTCCCGCCTTCCACTTGCTTTGCCTCATGGTTTTGCTCTATAAAAATCCCTATAAAAGGCAGGTTTCTTGGAAACCCACTTGGGTACCCTCCTGTGCCTCTCTCAGACAGAAACTTTCTTTCCATTAATATATTCTGCTCTTGACCTCATTGTTCCTAAAATTTATTCTTCAATTTTAGGGAACATGAATTGGTCCCAGGTACCTTTCAGGAAAAGAGTCTCTGCTCTCTATATTTCTAGGAACTTCAAGCCAATGTTTTATACATTAAAACCTTTGCAAACCATGAGACAATAAATCTTTCCTCCTTTAATTTTGTGTGTCAGATATTTTGTCGTATCAATTAGAGAATGGTAGCTAAGACAATGGCAAATATAAAAATGTCAATTAGGAGATCATCACACCAAGCAATAGGATGTTGCATACCTTATAATCTCAAAATACTGATAAATTGCAGACAGTATACATGCTTAAAATTAATGGCCCACCAAGTTGAAAATAGAGCTATTTCTACATTTTTATAAAAATATTTACTCTCCTATGTAATCTTTCATTTCATAGAACAGTAAAAATATAAATGTTGAGTTAACCGAGTCTTGATTAGAAACACTGAATAATTTTGGCTGGCTCCGCCCTCCCTGAGGGCGGGGCTGGCGTGGCATGTTGTGCTGGGGATTGAACTGAGGTTCCCTGCGCCTGCCTAAGTTTGCCAAAGTAGGCACTTTAGACTGCTGAGCTAGCTCACCGGCCCCCAACAGTGAATAATTTTGGACACCGGAGCTAAGTAAGATTAGGGCAAGAATGCAAAATTCCTTTTCCCCCACTTGTTTCTGAAGAGAATTTTCAAGAAGTTTACTACCATTGTAACTGCAACAAAAATTTTGCAGATATAATTCTAATATTTATAATGGGACAGGATAATTTTGTGGAAACTGATTTGTCTCAATTAAAACACTTGATCAAATAAAAATATAGTTGATGATGTGTAGCTTAATATTTAGCATTCAGCATATTCCAAATAAAAGATACTCATCAATTTAAGGTTGCTTTGTCTATGTTAAACTGAAGTAATCCTCTAAGGTTGTAATACATTTAAGAAAAATCTGACATGAATAAATAAAATAAGAAAAGAAAATAAAACAAAATGACTTCAAAAACAAGATAACAGACTATGGAGGGTTGGACAGACAGCTCAGTGGACTAAAGCACCTGCTTAGGTAGGCACAGTGGCCGGATTCGATCCCCCATGTGCCGTTCCAGCCTCTCCCCCAGGGGCATGCTGAGACTGCAACTGAGACTGGGCGTGGTGTGCACCTGTAATCCCAGGGCTTGGAAGGCTAAAAATAGAAGGATCAGTAAGAGTTGGGTCTGTGTAGTGAGATCCTGTAGACCTTGTACTAAATACATAAAAAGGACAATAGAAATAAGAGAATAAATCTTAAAACAATAATATCTTTGGAGGGAAGTAATTGTGTCTGTAATGGAGAAGACAGTTTAATATCAAAATAGCATTCAGAGGATAAGGAGGATCCTTTTGAAGTTAAGAATATAATGATGAAAAATATTGTCATTTTAATCAGCATCCCATCGTTGTACCAAAAAAATTTAAATTGGGCAAAGCAACCTGAAAAGAGAAACGTTTATTTCAGCTCATTTATTTTTTTGGTTCATTTCTTTATTTTGCTTCATAGCTGTGTAGTATGTAGGTGAGATTATTGTGAGGGAGAGCAAATGAAATTATGGATCCCACACCTCATGGCTATAAGGAAGCAGAAGTGACCCTCACTGGACAGCAAGGGCTCCTACAAAGCCCACCGCTCAGAGTCCATTGAAGGATGAACAATTAACCCATCCAATAGAACAGAGCCTCCTGGTCTCATCTCTAAAATTTCACCTCAGAAACCTGCTGTCTTGGGAATCAAATCTTTCATAGAATCTGTGAGCACTGGAGACGAGTTAACACACAAACCATAACAATTTTCAAAAACTTCTGGCAAATAGTGCTGCTAAAAACATCCAGAAATGGAGAACAAAAGAGAAATTAGAAAATAAAAGGATATTTAAAGGTAAAAGTATTCAAATAGATAAGCATACAAATAACGAGCTATACGATCTAAATGAAAAGAATAATACAAACTTGAAATATCTGCAGGAATATTGGATGTGTTTTGTAGTTTAATCCAAAAATATGATACTACTATGTAGAGATGTGGAGAAAACATAGAGATGTGCAAAATATATGACTAGCTAAAGATTGATATTCTTCTCTTATACCTTATAGTAGGCTACATTAAATATAAAAATAAAATGCAAAAAAATGAGAAGGAATAAATAGGTGCTTATTTTACCAATATTCACTCTTTTGAAAATTGAAAACTACTTACTGATATTGATGTTAAACTATTCTACAATGCAGTGAATGAATTGTAATGTTATTATCATAGAAATACTTTCAAATACCAAAAGCTTTCATAATAATCACTCATTAGTCATAATTGCAAGTAATCATAAAACTCAAATCATTTAAATAAGTTTCTTTATCCCAATTTAAAAAGTGTCAATTTTTCTAAGTTTCTGACTTAGTAATTCAATAATATTGTTAGTTCCTGGCTCTGTGTTATGTAAAAATGGCTTCGCTATAAAGGTGGGAACAGTTTGATTACTGCAATCAGAGGCATTACACCAATTCTAGCAAAATAGATGAGGCAGGAGAGACTGCCTTCATGTTTTTTTCACTTAGTAGAGAAGAATAATTTCTGAACATCATCCCAAACCATCTTATTTATTTGGGCACAAATCACACATCTACAGGAGGTGCAAAGGATGTGGGGGTTGAATAAAAAGAATGAACATGTGGGGTAAGTGGTAGTACATGGCTTGTTTGGGGCAATGATTTGAACACATTTGAATGTGGTGTAAGTAAGCCTTTCACAGCATGAGAACATTTTTAAAAAAATAACTGGGTATGAACACATACGTTCGAGTAAAAAATAGTCATATAAGCAGAGAAATGCATGAAATTTATGCAGAAAAACCAAATCAGTACTGGGGAAAGGGATAAACACAAAACTTTTGTCAGAAGGAAAAATGTGTATATTATTGCTTATTGAGTTGAAAAGATTTTTAAATAAGCTACATAACAGTACTATGACATTGCTTTGCAGCAGTGCAAAATATAATGCTTCACATTATTTTCCAGATGCAAACTAAAAGGAAGGTGATGGCAGTGAATCCTTATTGAAACAATTAAGTAGCCTTATAATATTCAATAACGGAACTTAGAAAAAATGGGGTATACAGATGAATGTCCATTTTGTATCTGTGTATTCAAAGTGGTTGGGATAGATATATAGTTACATTCTGTTAATGAATAGAATGATTTGTTCTAATGGTGTTTGTAAATAGGATCACAAGTCCACATCTTGTACAGCAATTAACCACTAAGAAGAATATATGCAGTGTATTATTTGTTGAAAAAAAATAATAAAAAAAGTAGCCTTAGCCAGTAGCTCAACTGCATAGTGAGAAGAGTACTAGCATTATAAATATTCTCACAGTCTTTTTCACTTTTATTTTTTAAAGAGAATAACAAATAGTAAAAATAGGGCCAGCTAGATAGCTCAGCAGACTCAAGTGCCTGAGGAGGCAGAGCATAGTGACTGACGATCAATCCCCGGCATGTAGTACTGGCCCCGGCCCCTGGAGCAACGCTGAGATGGCAACTGAGACTGGGCGTGGGGCGTGAGCCTGTAATCCCAGCACTTGGGAGGCTGAAAACAGGAGAATCCCCAGGAGTCTGATCTGTGTAGTGAGACTCTGTAGGCCCTGTACTAAATACAAAAAAAAAAAAAAGTAAATATAAAATAGAAATAATACAGAATTTCACTAAACAAAATGTCAGGAATTCAACAATGGTTATTATGTTGCATATTGTTTCTGCTAATTAGTCATTCAGATTACCAGATGTAAAGACATGAGATTGTATAACACATTAAAGTGTAATACTCTTAATATATTCATTTTGGCCTCTCATATATATTTGTAAAATATTATACTATTATGACAAATGCAAGTGAGAGACCTGAGTTATACTAGAACAATGTTACTGTATCTTATTCTACTAGAATGAGTGGCAACAAAGTATATTGTAATAGTTAAAGATACATATTTCAAATCTCTACAAAAGCAAATTAATAAAATACAGAGTTGCAATATTATTACCGAAATTAAATTGGTATCCATAAAATATTGATTTTGTAAAAGGGAGTTGTCAGAGAGGTAGCAATAGACGATACACGAAGATTAGTTGAAAATGGATGTGACTCTAAATCTATAAAAAGATTAAATGTGAATGAATTAAATAATTCAATCAAAATCAGGGTACCAGACAAGACAAGCATAAAACATCTCATGCTAGTACATGCTATACACAACACAAACACTAAGAAAATTGCAGTTTTAAAATAAAAGGATGAATCCAGGAATATAGCTCAGCGTTAGAGCACCCGCTTAGCATGTGCAAGGTCTTGAGTTCAATTCCTGATACACAGAAAAAACAAACAAACAAACAAACAAACAAACAAAAACCCATAAAGTGAAAGGATTAATAAAACAATAGACTATTTGAAGCACAGATATAAGGAGATGGAGAATTGAATAATTTCATTAGACAAAATAGATTTTAAGATCTCAAAATATAACTAGGGGAAAAGGACGACATAATGATAAAAGATTCAATTCAAAAGGAAAATATAACAGTTTTCACCATGTATGCAATTGAAGGAAATGTCTAGGACACAAAAAATAAAAATGAACAAGATTAAAGGGAAGGTATACAAATAAACAGTAACATTTGAGCAATCAAATAAATTACTCCTTATAATGGATAGAAGGAAAATTAGTAAGAAGAAATCAATATTAATAATTTTAACTATTTTAAAATTAATTAATTAATTAATTAATTTGGTACAGAGTCTCCCTATGCAGCTCGGACTTATAGTGATCCTCCTGTCTCAGCCTTCCCAGAGCTGTGATTATAGGCATATAATACCATGCCCAGTTTCCATGGCTGGCAAGGTGCAGGGAATGACGGGATATGGTACTGGAGATCGAACCTGGGTCCTTGGGCTTGCCAGACAGGTGCTTGGATCACTGAACTATCTCCCAACCCTATAGCTATTTTTTTATGAAACACTACAATAACAAGTAACTACACACTATCTTTTCCTTTTATTTATTTATTTATTTTTGGCAGAACCGGGGATTGAACTCAGACTCTTGTGCTTGCCAGGCAAGCGCTTATTCTACTGAGCCATCTTCTCAGCCCTACTACACACTATCTTTAAGCACATATGAGATTTCTCCATGGTAGAACATATGCTTTATTAGATATTGGGATAATTAAATTTGATGAAATGATCCAGTGGATATTTTCTAACGATGAATAAAAATAAATAATTAAAACTTAAGAAAATTTGTTAAATCTCAAGTGTGCACAGTATAATGGTAAACAATGGATAATTCAAACCATAAATTAGAGTATATTTTACAGTTAAACCCAAATGCAATGTATAATAATTCTAGGTTTCAACCACCTAGATAGTGTGTTTTCAAGGCACTCTTCTAAGAAAACAAAATAGTAATGTCTATATTAGAAAAAAAATCCACATTTGTAGTGTAAATTTTTACTTATCAAGTAAAATAAATAACTAGACTCTAAGGAAACATAACTAAAGAATAATGACTACAGAAAATATAAAAAATAAAATAAGCATTAAAAAATGTGCCTTTTTTGAAAATATGAACACAATTTACAAAACTATGGCTACTCTAATAAAGCATCAGAAAATATGAATTTAATTAATATGAATTTTATTACATATTAATACCAGGCATAAATGAGGACATGCTATTACCAACTTCAAAGAAACTAAAAGCTTCATAAGGGAATGAGTGAACTCCACATCAACAAACTGAAAATTTTAGATAACTAGAAATATTCTTAAAATGACACAATTTTCTAAAGTCATTAAAATAGAATAGAGCTACAAACATATAAATATATTAAAAATTTAAAATCTTTATGCTTCCCTCTTGGCTCCGATTTCAAAAATATCAAATCTGGATAGCTTCACTATTTAATTTGCAAACAGGATAAAAGAAGAAATAATAGTCCTCCAAAAACTTTGTCAGAAAATAAAGAAGGAAAGAATACTTCTTCATTAATTCTATGAGAACAATATTACCCTGATACTAAAAGTAGACAAAGTCACAGAAATGAAAATTTCAATCAAGCATTCCTCATCTATGCAATGAAAAATTTTCTCCAAGTATTAGAAAACCAAATTTGGTAATAGGTGTGTGTGTAACATACAAGGACAGAATGAACCAAATAGTGGAAAAATATATCATCTCAAGACATGAAGCAAAGGATTAGATAAAATCCCAAACTCTTTCATGATTACAAGATTCTCAACAAATCACAGATTGAAGTATGAAAATACTAAATATATATATATATATATATGACATATATCATATATGACATATTTGCTTATATTGTTAGCTGTAGGTTTAGCTGTAGCTCATATAAATATATGACATACATTACCTAGAACTAGCATTATAATTTATAGTAAATGACAATTTTCTCTCTATAATCAGGAGAAATAATGTCCATTGTGCCTAGCCAGGAATAGGGGTCCAGACCTGTAATCACAGCACTCAGGAGGCTAAACCAGGAGGGTTGCTATTAGTTCAAGGTCATCCGGGGCTACAAATGAGTTCAAGATCAGCCTGAATTACAGAGTGAGTCCTTGCCTCAAGAAAAGAAATAAAAAATAAAAATAAAACCTACTCTTACTACTTTTATTCTACACGCACTAAATGATTTAAACAATACAAAAAAAAAAAAAAAAAAGATATAAGAGGAACAGGAACTGGATCAAAGTGAAAATGGCCTTCATTTGAGATTGCAGGATTACATAATAGAGTACCAAAGAGTCATATAAAATCTATTCTTATCCATTTTGTAGTAGTAGAGATAGATAGATGATAAATAGATATGTACTTAGATACATGGAAATATAGATAAGTAAACACAAAAATACATAGATACTGAGAAAGATGCACAGAGAGATTAATTAATTAATTAGCTAATTAATTAATTTCTATAGCCTTGCAGACCCTATGTAGCCCAGGTAGACCTTGAACTCATAGAGCTTCTCCAGCCTCATCTTTCCCAGTGCTGTGACTACAGGCATGCAACATCATGGCCAGGCTACTATACCATGATTTTTTAAAAAGTTAATCTATCATTTACTTCTTTATTTGGAGCAGGGTATCACTACACATCTTGGATTGGTAGTGATCCTCCTGTCTCAGCCACCACAGCGCTGGGATGACAGGCGTACACCACCATACTATGTTTTGGGACCAACACGGCACATGCAGGGCTTTAGGGCCAGCATGGCATGAGGTACGGGGAATCAAAACCAGGTCCTTGCACTTTCCAGGGAGATGGTTAGACAGCTGAGCTGCTTTTGCAGCCATCTCATGATTTTTTTTCTGTAAAATATCGATGACTAAAGTCATTTGTATAAATCATATTCAAAATAAGTAATTGTAATGATTTCTGTTCCCACAAGAAAAATAAAATCTGAAGCATGTTGACTGCATATGCTCCATGCTGTTTTTATTAATTGCAGAAAAAAATATCAGGTGCACTGGTCTATGCCTGTGATCCCAGCACTTGGGAAGCAGGGTTAGGAGGTTTGGGGAGCATGAGATCAGAGTGAGCTCAAGGCAAGGCTGAGCTCCACGTGAGACCCTGCCGCAGAAAGACAAGATAAATAAAAATAAATAATGAAAAATATAATATTTGAATTGTCTGGAAAGCCCTTTCATTTGAAAATCCATATCGTTTTGTATAATACACTCCATAAAATAGTTAAGAAATATAATAGATGAACAGCAGAAGAAAATATGCTAGGAATTTTCTGGAGATGATAAGAATTTCTAAAGATTGGCAAACTTGTTTCTCATTCTTCTAATCAAAATATTTTCTCACTGAAGATAGCAAAAGTAAATAAAATAGAAAAATCACCAACTAGCTATTCAGTACATGATCTGCAGACTATTCATATTTGCTAATTTTAAATAATATCGTCTATTACTTACATGGATAAACTATTATACCTTTAAGCCTTAGTCCTGTTGTGTCAATTTTATTGAGTTAAAAAAAATCATGAGCAGTCTACTGAGCCACACTTTGGAGTGTGTGTAGTTGCACACACAGATGTGATCTTTACACACACACCCTACCCTCTTTCTTTAACTTAGTGCACTGCTCTGTTTTGATGAAGGAGTTTGAAAAATGTGGAGATACATACAAGAGAAAACCATGAACATTGCAGCAGACCCGGACTGGTGATTTTGGTCCCAACTCAGAATGCCGGAATGCTCACAGACACGTGGACAACAAAGCCATGCTCAGATGGCTTCAGCTGAGAAGGCGCACTGTACTAGAAACTAGAAGAGTCCACATGTGCTACTCTGGCAAAAATGTGTTGACATTTCGACCATGTTCTGAAAATTTGCTAAAGTCTGAGATTCAGGCCAGTGAGTGAACTCATCTGATAGAAGAAAAGGCAGTACAACTCTCAAGATGTGGCGTGGGTACTGTTGGCTGTTCCAGCCAGATTTATAGTGAGAATGAGGGGCTAAAAGCAGAGCCAAAAGTTTTGAAAGACTCTGATCCAAAGGAATCATATGTAAAATTTGAGCAAAAGGAGGTGTGACTGATGAAGAGATTATGACCATCAAGAAGAAAACAAGGACCCTGTACAAAGATGAAAAGAATAATGTTTTAAGGGCACCTCAGAGAGAAAAATCTCATATTTTCAGGCTCACACATTTCATGTGAAAAGAGAGGCTTCAGGAAGCCAGCTCAAGAAGGGCCTCTGTTGTAGCTGGGATTTGTAATGGAATAGATTTAATACAGGAAATACAAATTTAGAGGATTAGCTTATAATCTCTACTCAAAAAGTTAAATGCAGAAGGGTCTACGAGATTTGTCCACATGCTAGAAACACAAAGAATCTAGCCAATGGCCAAGATCCATATTTTCAACATTCTACAAATGTCTGGGCAAAAGCCTGAAGTCCACTGAAAAGTCCTTCATAACTCCAGCTAGAGGCCTTGAGGCCCTGATAATGTCTCCTACAAGTCTGCAACAAGAAGCTACACTATGGGAAAGCCCAAGAGCCAATGGTGGAAACTAGAAAACCTGCACCCAATGCATGTAGGATCTGTCCCAGAGGTTGAGGGATCTGCACTGAATCCATGAAGCAACACGCAAGACAAGGCAAAGACCAGAGCTGCCCCTGAAGAGCACACAGCTGGCTCTGGTAACAGCCCTCCCCATGGCCCAGTGGGTACGTAAGCAGCCTTGGTATTTCCTCCCATCTCAACGCCTTTGGATAATCATGGTGTAACAGGGGAAGGATAATTAGTGAGAGAATAAAATATGAGCAGAAATGCATTTTCTCTCACATAATAATCCACATATAGAGAGGAGATTCCAAGGTTAATAGCATAATTCTGCCATCTTCAACATGTGCTTTTGTCCCTGGTTCTAAACAAGTGCTCCAGTTACTGCAATTTCCAGTCAACTGGAAAAAGAAACATACACATCAAATGGCATATTCTCATAAAATATATTTAAAGCAATAGTTCATACCAAGGATAATTGTGTTTCATCTGCTATCATTTCAAAGTCAATTTCCTTTATTTCTCCCTTGGAAAGACTGTGATCCATTCTGTGAGAAAGCTACGTTTGCTGGGCTGAAGATGGAAGAGGAATGAAGAAAATATTTCATTTTCTTTCTGCCTAGCCGTCTATTCCTCCAGAGTTCTTCAAGCACTAAACGAACCTACAAATTGACATGTGTGATCTGTTCTTTTGGGTGTTAGAAGAAACAGACACCTTTCTTTCCAAGTCCAAAGCCCAATTTCTGACGCACCTTTGCCTCATTTTCACAAACATTTTCTAAGTTTTAAGCATTTTTGTAAAGTGGACCAAAGAGTCCCTCAGCTATAAAAGTTTTTAAATCATCTTCTAATAATCTGGACTCTAAGGGAAAATTCAAATTTAGATTTATTGGTTGCTTCTATAGTTCCACACAAAAACACAGTAGCTTGTATACTGCAGGTCCCAGTCTCCTTTCTTTTCTTACCCCATGCTCATTATGTTGCCCCATCTTCACATCTATTCCAGAAGCTGTCCCTGACCTGTCCCTCAGATACAGAAGTTATGCTTACTAGCTTCATTCTCTTCTACCTACTGATAAAGTGGCCCAAGAAAGAGTGGTTGTCACAGGTGGGCTGAAAATTTCCTGAGAAGGCGTGCTGTAATAAATTGTTTAAAAGTGCTGGGAAGATAGGACGAGTGGCCTTGCTCCCATAAACACTCTATTGCAGCGAAGTCAGAGAGGCCCACCCAGTGCAGGGAGCCGAGGCAGGCCTCCTCCTACTCACTTAGACTGCATCTGTGGGAAGCACATTTTTTTTTCCATATTGTACTCTCAGTTGCAAGTTGCTTCCTGGAAACTACAATGTACTTTCTCTGTTGGCTTTAAATAATCTGAATAATGGCTATGCAAAAGGTTATTTCCTTTTTCAGTCATTCATGTCTTCAGTGACCTTCTATTTCATTTTGTTTAATTGTTTGACTCTACTTTGCTCCCTTTTTAAAAATTTTGATACTCATTCTGCTTTTCCAGTACACTTGCTTTTATACAAAGTTGGTTTTCTTTTTAAAGAACTTTAATCTTCATTAATATGTGTTAACTGTCAGAATATTCACCAAGGAATCAAAGAATTTGGAAGGTAGAAACCTAAAGAATAGATTGTTTCTTTCTTTTTCTCATGACAATCTCTAATTTCTGACACTCAGAACTATAAATGCCCAAAAATCTACAAATTAAGTACATTATATTAAAAATGATCATAGTTGAAGAATGTTTAGAGGACAGTCATTACCCTCTCTAGCCTACAATACATGGAAGTATATTATTATTTTTTTATTTCTAAGAGTTGAAATAAATTGTGAAGACTTGATATCAGATGTTGCATTTCCTTACTTTCACAGTCAGCTTCATGCCTGGAATACGGTATGTGGACCAAGCTAATTGTTTAATGTTAAGCTGTGTAGGATTTTTTTCATTTATTTTATCCATTTTTTTGGAAATAAAATTAAAGTTAAAGCAAATATATGTACATAATTTTCAAGAAAAGCATAATCCATGTACATCAAAGAGTACTTCTCGAGCTCAAGCCCAGGCCTGGCAAGTGTGTAGGAGAGCTTCCGCACTCCCCTGTGCCTTCTGGACCCCTCTGGACCCAGCCAAGCCTAATGTGCAAGTGAGACATTCAGCCATGCTCTCGGGTCCCCGCCAAACCCCTACAGAACCAGCCCAGGCCCAGGCCCTGTGTGTGAGTGAGAACTTCGACAACCCCCTGGACACTCCTCCAGATGCAGCCCAAGCCCCGGACAAGTGAGTGTGTAGGAGAACTTCCACACTCCCCTTTGCCTGTTGGATCCCTCTGGACCCAGCCCAGGCTCACTTGTGAATGAGTCCTTCTGTCCTGTTCTCTGGACCCATCCAGAGAAAGCACAGACCTGACATACAGACCTGGTGTGAAACTCTGCTTCTGAAGTACCTGCAGAGGGCCATATCCACCCATTAATCCAGAGGTAGAACATCTTGCCAGAGGGCCACAACAGGTACAGTTCCAAGGGCTGCAGCAGAACGAAGCTGAGCACAACATCCAGACCCAAGCCAGGCAAAACTGGATGAATTCAAACTTCTAGATCTGCACCCAAATTTCAGTAGGTGCTAAGGTTATAACTGCACCAAAGCTCTACACCAAAGGTCAGAGGACAGTGCTATACAAAATGACAAAGAGAAGAAGCAAAATGCAAACTTCGGCCCCGAGCCCATCCAAAGCAAGTGCAGAAGACACTAGCACAGAAGAAACTGGGAATCACACAGTTGAAATATCTGAACTAATAGTGTCTGAAGTAAAGAAACAACTGCAGAAAGGAATAGAGGAAATCAGATGAGAAATAACCTCTGAAGTAACAAATGAAATCTCTGAATTAATAGCATCTGAAGTAAAGAATCAAATGTAGAAACATATGGAGGGAATCAGATCAGTAATAATCTCTGAAGTAAAAAAAAGAAAGGGTAACTATAATGAAAGAATTAATAATTGCTTCTCAAGAAGACACTGATAAAAAATAGAGGTTAGAAAAATGATGAAATCCTTAAATGAGCAATGTAAGAAAGGAATAGATCACATGAAGCAGAGTCAAAGAGATAGAGAAGAACTTAGTCTCTATCACAAGCTTGCAAATCCGTTTGAGTAAAAGTGAAGGTAGAATTTCAGATCTTGAGGATTCCATTGCAACTAGTAAAAAGGTAAGAATGATCTCTTAAAAACAACTAGGATGTAGGAAGAAATAATTCATCACCTGTAAGACAATGCAACAACAAACCACGTGAGACTAATAGGCATCAATGAGAAAGAAGGAGTCATTACAAATGATATAAAAAGAATATGGGCAGAAGTAATAGGAGAAAACTTCTCAGAGACCCAGTCCTAGCCCAGGTCCAGTGA
>NW_004524675.1:946030-953276 GCF_000260255.1 Octodon degus | reverse complement strand
TAACAGAAGCATAGAGAACTCCAAATAACGTCAACCCAATGAAAAACACACCAAGACATATAATAGTCAAGATCCCAGAAATCCATCAGAAGAATAATGAGTACTTCTCATTTCCCTTTAGGAGTGTAGGCAACAAAATTTTGGATGTGTTAGCAAAACTAAAATCTTAAAATAGACACAATATATTGTTCTTTTAAATCAGTTACTTAAAAAACATGGTAATTTCCAGGCATCTAAAATGGGTTGAAGATACTTAAAGAATAAAAGAGATTTTAAAATTCAGGGGAGAAGGTACAGTATTTCTGAATTCTGTATTTCTGATTGTGAAGTTGGATGCTGGCTAGAAGCAGAGATCAGCAGTGAATGCTGTACACACCTTCACTTCAAGATGGCTTTTGTCTTGACCTGGTGCACACAGGAGGATGTAATTATGGCCTGGCCTAGCATGTGACACAATCCCAAAAGCATGCTGAGATAAGCCTCTTGGCAATCCATATATTACATAGCAGGATGAAAATAAATGGCACAAAATGTAAATATCTAATTATTTTATAGAGACATTACAGAATTTAGGAACTGGAAGTATCAGTATTTTGTCATGAATTGCCAAGCTATTCCATAAAAAAAGTGTATTTCATTTGTAGCAAAACATAATCACATATATTTCCATGTGAAATCTATACTTTGTAATTTTTAGCTACATTAAAAGCACAAAAATATATGAATGTTTATATAATTTCTCATATACTTAAATTTGTGTCTAGTTTTGATGGCCAATTTCTGATATTCCTAATCTCAAAAATGCAATTCTTATTTTGATTCATTCTTTTATGAATCCACACCTTAATTTTCTTTCTCAGCTTCTAATTGCTGTTTTATTAAAACTTTCATAAGTAAAGTCCCTTATGTATCAGTCATATACAGGTTATAATTTCTTCACTTTTCCTGTACTTTTGCAACAGTGTTATACTGATCTGCATTAAAGTAAGCCTAAAAGACAGAAACATTCCTGATATAGATATCACTAAGATGTGTGAGAGGGATCGTATTGATATTATTTTGTCAATATTATCAAGCAACTCAATAACTATACCTTCTTTTGATTCCATTTTTGTTATATAGAACAACTAATTTTTTAATCATTAAGATTTTCAACTACTGATCACAAGACAAGTGTTGCAACACCAGCGAGCTCACAAGTTGCATGACATAAATAAAGGAAATTAATGGTGCCAATAACATTTAGCCAGCAATTGCTTTTGACTATTGGGGTTTATAAAAGGCTTTTCTTGAAGGTTCCTATTATTGTTTCCCTTTATGTTTCCCTGGTGATAAGAAGATTGAATAATGATGGTTACTTGTTACAGGTGCTTAAAAAAAAGAAAGTAAATTCACTCCTGAGGATTACTACATGGACTTGGAACACAACCAGAGTGCCACAGTTAGAACATCACATGTAATCTGCTTGTGAAGAACACCAAAGTAATTTTCTCCTACTTTTTCCAACAAAGAACTATAACTACTTTCCTCATTCTAAAAGCCTACAATTTCAAATAGCATCCTGCATGAACTTGTAAAGTATCTCTGGTGTTTATGTATGTTGAGAAGTGTTTCTTGACTTACCAAATTCCAACATGCTTGCCTAAGGAAAATGACGAGATAAAGTAAGCAATAAGGATGATCCCTTTCAAAACTGCAAGAATTTCATTTGGAAGTAAATTTTACCAGAGGATAGAAGTTGTCAGTATAATACACCAGGTTGTTAGTGGCACCTTAAATACAACACATGTACATATAAAAATACATGATTTAGATAGTTGCCCAATATTTCAATAAATTATTCTGTCTGAAAAATATTCATTGACAATATCAAAGAAATACTAATCATCTTTTGCCATTGGGAAAGTGCTGTACAATTTTACAACAATTTCATTTTCATATTCTTTAAAATATGATAAGAAAGAAATATTTTCTTTTCATTTGTGTATTCAAGGTATCTAATATTATGCAGATTATACTGTTGATTTAAATGTATAAAACTCATATTCTGCATGTTCATTAAATGTCATATTGTAAATTAATTCCATAGACTGTTACTGTTTTTAGGTATTTGTTGAGAATATAGAGAGAAGACAATTACTGTTTGAAGAGACTTGCTAAAATGCAAGACAATCAGGTAAGAAGATGTTTTAAGAAGAATTCTTATTACTTCATAATATTTTATAATATTATCCTATATTCAGACATATTTTGGAAACCTGTGAAAACACCAATTATATTATTGAGAATTTACAAAGTCAATGACTACAATATTGCCTTATAATTTTTATAGGTAATAGTTTTAAAATGGATCATTATATTCTTACAGGTTACCTTGGAATCTCACTTACTATGACTAGTGTTTTATAAAGATCAGATATCTCATTGTAAAATTCAAGGCTAATAAGTGTCTACACCCTGAAAACATTTAGTTCTACTTTAATTTCCTCAGATTCCATTCTCTAGTCAAATTATTCCAGTAGAGTGCTTTCTCCTTATGTTTATTAGTTTTTACATAAATATTTAGGCGTGATTACAAATTCTTAAGTAATTGCTTTACTCAACAGACACTATTTTTCAGAAATTTGAATAAAGTTCTTAGACCATTTGTAGCCTCTAAAGTATTGTCTTAGCCTTTATCTACTTTCCTTGATTCTGTCCCATTATATTTTATTCAGCCTCTGAACTTTCTAGTCCCCCAAGAAAGGTCATCCTTAGGATATCATGTCTAAAATTTGAATGCCTTCTCCCTCTAACTCAGGAACAAATGAATTGTTTATCTTTACCTCTCATATTGCACACATTCTACCATGAAGAACAATGATATCTTAGTCTCTTTTCTTGTTGCTGAGATAAAATACTCAGCACCCACAAGTTAAGGAAAGAAGAGATGATTTAGCTCATGGTTTGTAGAGTTTTCAGTCCATAATCAGCTGACTAGAAGGTTTGTAACTTGGCAGAGGGTCATCCCAGAGAATAGTTCATGGAATCCATAGAGTATCAAAAGCAACAAGGGACCATAACAGTGCCTTGAGTTATACTATCCATACAATTTAAACCACTAATTCTAGTACCCTTAAGCCTAGAATTGCACCATGAATCAATGTCAACATCACACACTATAGGTCCATTACACACATATCAAAATCTTCACCCATGACTGCTTTGGACTTTGGTGGAATATATAGACCTGTGCCATAACAAATACATTTGCAATATAATTTCTTCTTTCATTATAATCTCATATTTGACCTACGTATCCTATAAAATTTCAGACATAGGCCTAGAACATTTTCTTGCACAGTATTGCCCTGAATGAGTTTCATTCTCACAATAGAAACTCATTGTACTTCCTTTGGAATACTATATCTTTTGGCCATGATAATGTGATGAATTTGGCAGGCTTATTTCAGATGGTTATGAATAGGTAGTATATGTTAGACAAAATATACAAATTTATCTCTATACACATTAAAATTATAATATAAAGATGAGTGTGAAATTACTTATGTTATTGTCACACATGAGATAATTCTTTTCTAAATTTAATTTAATTTTATTTTTAAGACTAAATACAAAAAGAGACTAAATACAGTAGCAAAAACAAATAGAAAAAGAGACAAACACGGTAACATTCAACAATACATATTTTACAGATTTTAAAAAGAGCAATAGCTAATTAACAATGGTTGTCATATTATTTATTTGTTTTCTTAAATCTGTTGAAATGAGATACTTCTGATAACTCACTGGTTTTCTTAAAGAAACTGCACATGGACACTCACATGATTGCTTTAATGGCTTATATCTAGATATCACCGAAAAGCCCGGTGCACTCATGGGGGCGTGCATTTTTCTGGTGACTATATCTTGGGGGTCATTATAGCTGACTCTTCTGGGAGATATAATCTGTCTGTCAGAGAAAGGTCAAAGGGCATGGCTCAGAAAGATTTATGTTGATCTTACTCTTTTTTTCTCTCCCACAGTTAAGTTTTCTCTCCCAAGTTTAGGCTTGATCACAAATTCTTAAGTAATTGCTTTGCTCGACAGACACTATTTTTCAGAAATTTGAATAAAGTTCTGGGACCATTTGTAGCCTCTAAAGTTAGTTATAGATATTACAGGCAAGTAGACAGGGCTAGACCCTCGGCCCAGAGTACAGCTGTTGCAGTCACCCTCACTGAACACCAGCCCTCAAGGCAGAGGAATGCCTGCACCTACACACTTACTCCAGGGATGAACCATAGTGATTGATATTATAATATTCTAAATAGATGTCAATCACCTTAAGTCGTGAACTAAAAGCTTCCTAGCACACTCTTGTAATTGGTTGACCATAGTTTTTTTCACCTCATACCCACTTTGTGATCTGCCATTAGGTCAGTATTACCTAAGCAAATACTCATGCAATCTTATTCACTGACTATAGTTTTGTCTCGCTTTGAACACACATGATCTCTTTGCTCATTAAAACACCCTTAAAAATTAGGGTTAGTAAATAACCTACATTCTGGGTTCCTATCTATCTCTTTGAGACTAAAGCAATCTTTCAATAAATTCTTCATACTTCTAACCTCTGTTGTTCTAAGAATCTATTGTTCAATTTTAGAGAATATGAACCCAGCATTTTGGACATCTAACATGTTGAGAGTTATAATATTTCCCTTATATTATTTTCAGGTCCATATATCATCTCCACATTGTATGCCCTACATCATTATGAACAACCCTCCTCTGAGATGCCCTTCTGTTATGCTACCCTGCCTTGGAGCAGGCCAACTATGGACTGAATCATCCACAAACTGAACTAAAATAAATCTTTCTTCCAGTTGGGTGTAGGTGTTGAGTGTTTTCTTTTTCTTTTTTTTTTTCTTAATGGTAATGAAAGTAACTAAGAAAGATTTTGGTACCAGAGAGCTAGATTCATTCCTGTGACTTTAACTGACTTATAGGGTTAAGAAGCCTTTGGAACTGTATTTTAGGAAGCGTACAAAAAGTTTGAAGAGCCTGAGAAGCAGTCCTAGAATTACACAAGCCAAGCTTAATGGGATAATGATGGGACATTCTGGTCAGAGATCAGAAGTCTGGAAAACTGATGAAAAACTGGATAGAAAAGACATGTCTCAAGAGTCTTTAGTTGGGAACAAGAAATTCATTGGCTTTTGGACAACATGTACATATACTGAGCTCTAACAAAAAAAAGTCTCTATTTTAGTTGTCCTGTGACTTTGGGATAGGCTGAGGTTAAGGGCAGAAGAGTGTATAATATTGAGGAGGACACATTAAGTCAGTCTAATATTAAGTTTGTTTCATCTCTGCTTTGAGAATCATAAGCAAAATTCACAGGTGAATGACATTAAAGCATTTGAGTTTCACCAGAAAATCTCTGGAAAGATTGAGATCTTAAAAAATAGAACAGAGAAGTACTTTGTGACTAAAGTGATTAACAATAAAACGAAGCCAAGTAATTCACGGTGGGAAATACAGAAAATACTTTGAGGGCATGTGAGAAACCAGCAAGCCTCAAATCTTAACAGGCTAAAAATTCCAAAAATTAGACTTTGCTTTGAGAAGAGATTCCTAGGTACTATATTGGAGAAATGTCACCTTGTGAATTCATTCCACAGGATTCTATTCACGGTGTTCAGATCTCCAGGTAGTAGGAGACTCTGCAACTACCAGCAGACTATTAAAGTGCATGGCCACTGCTGCTTCCACTGCTGACTGTGGTATCACTCATGTGGTACAGGTTTTATGCACATGCAGAACTCAAGAATTTGTGGGGTTCAGAAGGCTTCCCTGAAGGTTTCAGAAGTTTTCTGAGACCAAACAGTGTGGCTCTGTGAGAGTGGCTCTTGAAGCATTGAGTGTGAGCTGAAAATATAGCAGAAAAAGCTCAGAAATTTTAAGACAGGAAGAGGAAACATCTCAGAAAACTTGCAAGAAGTGAGTAACACTGGCACAGGAAATAGGCCATAAGGTCTACCACTGCGAGCAGTGGTTTGGAACCACCTGTTTATATTCCCCTCTCTCTCCTTTTTGGATTGTGACTGTTTCAATGTGTATCCTTTGCCACTGTATATTATAAGTGTTTAACTGTCTTTGCATTTTTAAAGGGACTCGAAACTAAGAGTTTGCCTTAAATCTAAGACTTTGATCTTGGATTTTTCAGAAATGCTGTAAAGAATGTGGGCATCTCTTAGGGATAGGCTAGTGAACTTTGCAAAAATGGATGTCCATTATTCTTTAGGTGGCTAAAAGCAGAATGTTATGGTTTATACCAAGATGTCTCCAAAAGGCTCATGCACTGACTGATGTGATTTGGGGATGTAATTAGATCATGGGGACATGATAATAATGGATTAGTCCCTGATAAGCTCTTAGCTGATTTGCTCTTAGATAGTAGGGCCTGGTTGGAAGAAGTAGTCCTTGGATTCATGACTTGGGTTTACTACTTTTGTACTCTTCCTGATTTCTGTCTGTTATGCCATAAGCAAGATTCCTCAGCCCTGTCCCTCTGTCACACTGCCCTGTCATGCAACCAGCTGACTATGGACTGAAGTCTCCTCAAGCTGTGAAGCAAAATAAACCTTTCCTCTTTTAAGTGTGGATATTGGGCACTTTGTCCCAGAAATGAGGAAAGTAACTAAGATAATTACCTTGTAATCATCTTACACTAACCTTGGCAGGCCATCCAAAAACCTCAGTATAAATCTGCTTTATCTGAAGCTATTCAATCACTAGCAGATCAGTTATTCTCACTAGCTGTGACTTTCTAACTTTACACACTCCCATCTTCCTGTTGTTCTATCTTTCCACTCATTTGAATTTCTTTCTTTTTCAATATCCACTATGTCATTTTCCTCCTTTAATTTGACAGCTGCTACCTGAATCTCCCCTGCTGTGTAGGCTTCCCAGTTTCTTAGTTTCTCTATGACATAGACACTCTTCTCTGTTTATCAAATCCTGAAAACACAGAGCTGTGGGATAAGCAATGGGATGTCAAGTCCCTTGATCTCAGTACAGTAATCCTTAGGCTTATCTGATTTATGTGCTATCACAAAGAACTTCCCTAACAAACAAAAATTCGAAGAGGAGTTGAGACTTACCTTATAGGCCTGTACTCTTGAGTTTCTGGATGTCTGTTTACTAGTTCAATTTCTTTTGTTGAACAAAGATTTCTTTGTTGTCTTAAAATATTAAATTG
>NW_004524675.1:943937-944740 GCF_000260255.1 Octodon degus | reverse complement strand
GAGATATGAGTTTGCTTTTCTTTCATAAATTCTGGATTGGAACTTGCTTAGGTAATACATTTTTGTGCTTCAAATGTTGATATGTCTTTGCTAATTGCTCATAATTGTTCATCTTTTGACTTGTTCAGTTTTGTCTAGTATAGTTTGGTAAAAATTGTTTATGCTTTGTCTCATATGATTTTGTTAAAATGCTGATAAATCTAAGTAAAAACATAGAAATGTTATAAGGTTATGATATTTCTCTAATAGGATATTTTATGACTGTTTTGTACTTGTATATGTTGCATTTGAACTAGATGCTATCTGTACTGAAATTCCTTGCTTGACTTTAGATAATAGCGCTAGAAAGACTAACATTAGCAAGACTCCTAGTGGATTTTATGTAAACTTCTATAAAATGGGACTTTTAAGCATAGCTCAGACTTAGAAAATATACATGTCTGTATGTGAAACATGGGACTACTTGTGCCAACTAAATAACATTAGGTCAGCAACCATTCTTAAAGACTTGGAGGACAGGTTTCACTGGGATGGATTGGTTCTGATCCACCTCTATATGCTAGAGGAAATGTCAGGCCTGATCTGTTTCAGTTTCCTTTCTTTGACTTTATTCCTCATTTTCCTACCTCTTTGTACTTTTGTTTTTAGAGGCATGTAAAATTAGAAAAATTCTAGACTGTTCCAACTAAGTGAAGCCCTTAGAAAATGAGTGCTTGTTAAAGCTGAAGACAGGGAAGTCATTTTAAAAATGACACCTACCCCATCTCTTGTCAGATGAAACAAAGAGGAACTATGCCCATCCG
>NW_004524675.1:942673-943407 GCF_000260255.1 Octodon degus | reverse complement strand
AAAAGATCTCCACTAACATATCGTATTTTTTTTCTCTTTCTTCTAGTAAGCTAGGAATTCTACCTGAGTTTTTCAGTAGAACAACTTAATGAGTCAGTACTTCAGAAATTAGGCTGCAGCAATGTGCAATAGTTTAAATGCTACAGTGGTTATTAGGGGTAATGATTTACATCTGCACCTTACATATTTAAGAGTAAGAAAAGTGGTTTTGTTAGCCTTAAAGTGTTTTTACCAACATGTAAAATGTGATGCTAGATGATTAATGTAAGTTTCACCTGTGAGCGTCAAATTTAAATCATATCCAGTTACTGAAAATGAATGCCTAGGTGATTTGATAAAAGAAACAAGTGTCTGGAGACTTGGCTCAGTGAACAGGGCCAACTCCCTCTAGTCAATAGTTCTGTCTCTCTCTAGAAGTGTTCTTTGTAACCTGCGAAGTACCTACTTCCAATTGACCTTTTTATGCAATAGTTATGCTTCTTTCTGTAAACATTCCAGTCATCAGACTAACTGTAACTTATACTTAAACATATTCAATGCGAGTAAGTGAAGGGTTTGTGAGATGTTTCAGGAGATAGGAATTGCACATGAGTTCAAGGGAGGATAGGCTGGTGGGATCTTTTCTCCCTTCTCTCCAACAGGAGCATCCACCTGCTCTGGAGAGGGCTACTCAGGGATGCCTGGGTTGAGAAATCAATTAAAAGAAGGTAGGGATGCCCAAAAAGGTAATTTCT
>NW_004524675.1:939567-940288 GCF_000260255.1 Octodon degus | reverse complement strand
AAGAAAAGAAAGAACACCCCTCTGATTTTTTTGAAAGTCTAGTAGAGGCCCTGATAAAGCATACTTTGTGAGATGTTAATTCAGTAGAGGGACAGATGACTCTTCCAGATAAGTTCATTACTCAGTTAGCTCCAGATATTAAAAAAGAGCTACAAAAGATAGCTTTTGCTCCAAAAAACTCGCTTGATACAATGATAATATTGTTTCTTAGTGACCTATAATCAGAACTGGGAGAAGGCCAGGGAGAGAAAGAAAGAGATAAAAAATGGATGCCATTATTGTGAACTCAAAATAGAGCCAAGTCTGATTTTCTGGGTTCTAACAAGAGCTCAATGACAATGAGGTTCATCTGCTGATGAGGTTCACCTGCTGTTACTGTCGTAGCCAGGCCAGCATAAGAGGGGCTCCCTTAAGAGGCACACTAGCCATGCCCTAACTGCCAAGAAAGCCACTAGAAGTGAGACTGTGCTCTGAGGCAGAAGGCCCAGAGCTCAGACTCAGCATCCCAGGTGGTCCATTAAGACTGAACTGCCCTGGGCCTGCCTCCTCCCTCTGGCCAGACTGTTATCTCTACCTGCCATCTCTATGGAGGATCCCTGAGTAATCATGAGTAAAGGAAAAAAGCCAGCCTATTTCTGGGCCATGGCAGAGGTCTCTTTGTCCTCTCCAACCCTGATGTTCCTTGTAGTCATCACACCTCAATAGAAACAGACTTTAGGGG
>NW_004524675.1:937623-938562 GCF_000260255.1 Octodon degus | reverse complement strand
CCCAGGTAAGCTGAGCCTTCTCTGAGTTTCTGGCCTTATTACAAGAGAAGTTACTCTCATGTTCCTTCTGCAGGGCTGCCTGCAAGAGGCCTTAAAACTAAAAAATTATATCTTGCTCAGTGGCCCCAGGTAAATTGCTCAGAAAGTGTTTTATAGCAAAAAGAATACAGAATGGAATTACAGATGGAAAATGAGAATGGTGATACTAACAGTGTACAGGAGTAAAGGCTAGTCAGAAAATGGAAAAAAGTTACACTTCCCTGGATGCAGACATTTCAAGCAAAAAATGTCCAAAGCTGCTAGAGAAGGAAAAAAGAGTTTATGATGGAGTCAGAGGAGGTTTCAGATTCATATTGCCATGGGTCTTTCCCTCTTAGTCTGAGGAAACCCATGTTAACTGCCAATATTAAGAGAAAGTCTGCTAAACTTTTAATAGATGCTCATGCAGATTTGTCAGTTACACAGACAGTAGTCCCACTTAACAACCAGAAAGTACTCAGTGTTTTCCACAGGCTAGCATTTCATGTGCCCCAGTAATAAGAGGATTGGCCAGTTTATTTGAGACAATTCTCAGTGGCCATGGAAGATAAAAAGGGTTTAAACCCCAAATTTAGGAGGTCTTTGCTAATGGACCTACAAAACATTCTGAGTAGTCTTTTTTTTTATAACTACAAACTGAAAAAGGCTATTTCCTTCCAGATACTTCTGTTAATGTCTCAATAGCTGTTCAAAAGATATCAAGTCAATGGCATGTGAGATGTTGAGGTCCCCTGGATGCTATCTTTGTCATTTTTATGAGAAGTCTTTACTGTCTACTTGATACAAATGTTTGACTATAGTCGTAATTTTCCTGTTGTGATTATTTGGCCCATGCATGTTTGCTTCTTTGGCTTTGCCTCCTCCAGACTCAAAGCTATACATCTACTCAAGATGAAAATG
>NW_004524675.1:934660-936223 GCF_000260255.1 Octodon degus | reverse complement strand
TACTAATTTTTTCATGTTTTATGAGCCACACATAAAATTGGAATACTAATATTTTTGACTATCACTCTCTTTTGTACTCACTAACACCATGATTTTGCTTTGTTGACTTGTTCTCTTCATCAATGTACACTTCTCTGTAACTCTAATACTTCTTTGTCTTCATATGGGACATTCAACAGTTTAATCAGATTTGTTGGAGCCTTCACTTATTTTGCTCAGTCATTAAAAGAAAATCTAAGAATTCAGTTTTATTTGAAATTCCATTCTCATCCAATATCTAGCTACTTTCCTATGTGCTACAAATATTGAGCATTTTAACTTTTGCAAGATACCTAATAGTTATTAAACTTTTGGGGTCAGAAGGATATAAGGTATTAAGAAATAGGGCTCAGCTGCATAGTGATTAAGTACATTATTTGTGTCAAGGTATTTTGCTGAAAGTATACCTTTATCCCTGTGTTCCATCAATCTCATTCTTAATCATTTCCTACTCCCAAAGGACAAGCTGCAACTTGGAGGATATACAAAACATATTAGGTATCATGTAATGTAGTCCTTGTTATACCATCCCTTCTATATTTTTGAACCTCTATAGTAGAAATCACTTTCAATACTGGCATTTCAATCACTAAATCTCTTTGTCGCCTTCATTCATATTTTGAAGTTCTTAACAAATCATTGTTCTCCTGAGTTGCTTACAAAATAAAATGGCATGCTTTAGGAATCTCAAAAACTCAATGGCAGGCACAGCCTCAGGAGATACCTTACTTTAACCTAGGTCCTGCAACTCGACCTCCCTCTATTTGGGTGGCATCAATAAAAAATGGGCTTCCTGTAGTACATTTTCTAATCAATAGCACCAGAAGTTTTTGACTTTTCTTCTCACCTCTTATGAAACTTTTCTCTTTTCTCCTCTCATATCACTGTCTATTGCTATCAGGTCTAAATCCTTGTGTTTCTTTCCTTTTTCCAAAAGAAATATAACTATAGGGTTATATTTTGGCTAATTAAACTCAAATGTTAATTTCCCCAGATGATTTGAAATCTCTTTTGTCAAAGAAATATAGAAGACTATATTGTTTTTGTTACATATCTCTAATTATATAAACATATTACTTTAGATTGATTAAAATTGAAGCTTATTCAAAATGGTAAGGAAAGAAATAAGAAAAATAAAACTGATTAATAGAGAGCAAGGACACAAATAAGTAAAAGAAAAACAGAGTACCTCATTTATCTAGGCAATACCATCAAACAAGAAAATGAGTATTTTTAGATAAGAAATATATAAATATTTCAAAAATTATCAAAAATTCTGAGTGATTAAAGGTTATAAATCTATACCTCTAAGAAATTGAAAAATCCTAACTGTAAGAAACATGAGTACAGCATACCTGGATCTGCTGCACAGTGACTCATAACACTGCGACAAAGGTCACCAGCAGAGTGCTTTCTATCTATAGGCCCAAGTAAGTGAGAACCTTCTTTAATGCTTACCAAATTGTTGGCAGAATCCGTGTCCTAGTAGTTACAACAATGAAGTCAGCCTTATTTCTATGATAG
>NW_004524675.1:932989-934050 GCF_000260255.1 Octodon degus | reverse complement strand
TTTTGTACCAAGTTGAAATAAAATTTATTTATAGAATACTCTAAACACAAAATATATACATTATTCACATAATATATTTATGAAGGGAAACCGTATTCTGGGTTTTTGTTCATAAATTTTCTACCTACCCCTATGCCTTCAACATTTCAGAGAATTGGTCTGTAGTCTATTTATTCAATTATTTGTAGTAATAGAGACTGAGCCCAGATATTTTATGAGCTACATACTTAGAACTATTTCTCTTTTTCTTTTTTGTATTTTAATAATTTTATTGAGAAAGAAGTAGCAATGAGACAGTTTCAAAATAGGTTGGTAGTAAAGTTACAAAACTTAATATATTAATATATTGCATAATATCTTTGTAGTAGTTGTTCCTAGTATAAGATGCAGACATGATAACTTGTCTGAACACTATTAGTTCAAAAACTTCTTCTCATTGAACTAAGAGAAAGTAGCTGTATATTTATGCTATTTTGTATATAGAGATATATTTTTTCCACTACAAAATGGTCCATTTATATTTTCTTTTTTGTTTACTTTTCTAAGATGTGTATTCCATTGCCATTCATATATTGTAGGTGCATGACTTCAGCAGAGCAAATTCTAATACAGTTCGGTAGTCTACAATAGTAGCGGGTTATCTGCAAGCCTGGCACTGTCACAAGTTATTGACTTGAGCCTTTTACAGATTAGCATATTAATATGGCTTAATTTTTATACCTCTAGTTTATACTTTTCTGCTTGATGGTTAAGACCAAGATAAAGCAAGACCTATATAACAAAAAAGGCAACTTTTGTATCTCACTAAGTCAGTCAAATGCCCTCAGAACTTACTCTGAACCCTGTACAGCAGTTTGTAGATCTTTTGTCAGTGTCAGCCATGTGGATGAGTCATGGCCATTGCTTGACAAATTTGCTCTCTGTGAAAGCCTGACACAATGCTTTCTCTCCATGTGACTCTCAGACACACTCTACATCATCAACCACGTTCCTCTATGGCTCAATAATCTCCTTGATCAGAAAATTTGGGACACAACTGAGTTACAGAGGGCCAGGGAGAT
>NW_004524675.1:929712-930744 GCF_000260255.1 Octodon degus | reverse complement strand
TCCTACCTTGTCTTTGTTGCACAGGATTGCCTTTGCTATTGTAGGCATTTTCTGGTTCCAAATAAATTTTAAGAATGATTTCTCTAGGTCATGTTCTTGGTAGTTTGATAGAGATTGCATTAAATCTATACAATTGTAGAAGTTGGGCCATCTTCATACTGTTGATTTTTCCTGTTCAGGAGCTGGAAATATCTTTTTCTTTCTGAAATCCTCTAGGATTTCTTTTTTTCAGATTACTGCAAGTTCCATTCAATAGATCTTTGACTACTTCATTTAGATTAATTCCAAGGTCTTTCATTTCCTGCAGTGCTATTGTAAAAGGTATTGTTTCTCTAATTTCCCTCTCAATGTGTTTGTTATCTTTGTAGAGGAATGCTACTGACTTTTGGGTATTAATTTTGCATTCTGCTATGCTATTGAATTTGTATATTAATTCTAGGAGCTTCTGGGTGAAATTTTTTGGGTCCTCCAAGAAAAGTATCATGTCATCTGCAAATAATGATAGTTCAAATTCTTCTTTACCTATTCTTATTCCTTTTATTTCTCTCTCATTTCTAATAGTTCTAGATAATTATTCCAGAACTATATTGAATAGGAGTGCTGACAGAAGACATACTTGTTTGTGCCAGATCTGAAAGTAAAAGACTTCAGTTTTTCCTCAGTTAGAATTATGTTAGCCATTGGGTTGTCATAGATGGTTTTTATCAGATTGAAGGAGAGGCTAAAGACTGCCCAGGGCCGCTGGATCCTGAATAGACCCAGAGCCCAGGGCCAGTGAGTGAGACTGCCCGGGGCCACTGGATCCTGAATAGACCCAGGAGGGCAGGTCCAGCGAGTGAGAGAGATTGCACACTCTATAAATGGACTTCTCTTCCACTCTATGGGTCATGATTCCACCTGAGTCTACAGGGTGGATTTCAAAGAAATAGCTGTAGCTCAGTTTCACAAGTGATGCCTAGCCACCAGTAACTGTCACAGTCATTATGCATGTCCACAACACACTAGAACTTTGTGTGATATCCTATCCTCAAA
>NW_004524675.1:919756-923312 GCF_000260255.1 Octodon degus | reverse complement strand
CAAGATGTTCAGCTCCTGTATTAACTTGAGGTACAGTATTAGGATATTTATTTCTTCTGGATCTAGCCTCTGGCCTGTCTGTGGGGAGTTCTGCCACAGGTTCCACACCAGGTCTGTCTGATGGAGGAGGTTTCTGCGAATGCATGGATGGTCCCACACACATGTCGGGCTTAGTCTCTGGCTGGAAAGGAATCCTGCGAATGGGTGGAAGGTCCCACACCCATGCCAGGCTTGGGATCTGGCTGGAAATGGATCCGATGGGACAGTGGGCGGAAAGTCTCACACATACGCTGTATTACATTATTTTGGATGCTATTGTGAAGGGTGTTGTTTCTCTAATTTCTGTCAGTGAAATTTATGTATGTGTAAAGAAATGCTATTGATTTTTGAGTGTAGACCTAAACCTTGTATGTTACTGAATTTATTTATTCACTGAGAAGTCTCTTGGAGTTTTTTTTGGGGGGTCTTCTTTGTAGCATATCATATCATCTGAAAATAATGAGAATATCTCTCCAATTTTCATTCTTTTTATCTCTCTTATTTAATTGTTCTGGCTAATGTTTCTAGAATTATCTTAGATAGAAGTGGTGATAATGGACATCTTTATCTTGTACCTGATTTTGGAGTGAAAGCTTTTAATTTTTGTCCACATATAATTATGTTGGCTGTGATAGATGACCAAATCAAGTGATTTTATAAGGTTAAGTTAATATATTACAATATTCTGTGGTGGTTTTATCATGTCGGACTTCATGAAAAGCCTTTTCTGTGTCTGTTGAGATGATCAAGACATCATTGTGTTCTCTCTGTTTATAGTGTGTATTGCATTTGTAGTTTTGTGTATATTGTACCATCCATGCATCCTTGTGATGCATTTCACCTCATTATGGTGTATTATCTTTCTGATGATTTGCTGCACTCTATTCTTGTATTTTATGAGGAATTTTGCATATATGTTCATAAGGAAGATTGACCTTTACTTCTCTTCTTTCATTGTGTCTTTCTCCAGCATTCATTTCAGTGTAATACTTGACTCCAGAAATGAGTTTGGGAGAAGTGTTTCCTTTTAAATGCCATAAAGATTTTGAAGAATATTGGGATTAAATCTACTCTAAATTTCTTCTAGAATTCATGTCTGTATCAATCAGAACCTGGCCTTTTCTTTGTTGATAATTTTTATTTATTCTTATTATCATCATAATCATCATCATCATATTTTAAATTTCATTAACTGATATTAAGTTGTTCAGAATTTTTATATCTTCTTCATTTAGTTTTGATAACACAGATATGTAGGCCTCAGTCCATTTCTTCTACTTTTTCCATTTGTATAAGAGTAATGATTTTAGAATTAGATATTGATGATCTTCTGAGTTTCCATAGAATCTGTAGTCATTTCATAATTTTTATTTGTTATTGCTTGAATTTTATTCTTTTCTTTCATTTTTTTGGATGAAGTTTGTTCAGGCTCTATCAATTTTATTTAATCTTCTAAAAAATTCTTCAGCTCATTAATTTTTGTATTGCTTTCTTTGTCTCAATTGTATTAATTTGTGCTCTGAGCTTTACAATTTTCACCCTTCTTTGGGCTTTGGACTTTACTTGCTCTTCTTTTTCTAGATGCTTTAGATACAGCGGTAGGGTATTTATTTCGTCTCATTCTGCTTTCCTGCTGTGAGAGTTCATGTCTACAACTTTCTCTCTGAAAACTTCTTTCTGGGCATCCAGCATATTCTGGTAAGTCTTATTTGAACTTGAGGCTTTTATAGTTAAATGGATGCAGCTAGAATCTATAATCATAAATGAAAAAATCAGATCCACATGTGTAAACATCATATTGTCTCCCTAGTGTAAGAAACTTGGAGTAAAAAATAAATCTGAAAAGTACAATAGATATAGTAACAGAGAAAGAAACTTGAGAAAAGGAATAAACTATTTGGGTGAGGGAAAAGAGAAAAGAAGGAGAAAAAGGATGGAATAATTATGTATGCATGTACTCATGATAGCTAGGACAAATGGACTACTAATTTCTATCAGTTTTTTTAACATACCAGTTCACACTTAAAATTTTTACTTTGACTAATTTTGCATACTTACATCTGGTAATCTGAGCAACTACATTGAAGACAGCAATGTGCAATATAGCAACCACTGTTGAATACCCATCATCTTGTTATTTTTAAAATTGTCTATCATTTCTAATGTCTTATCCATTATTTTATATCATCTTTAAAATAAAGAAAAAATTCCAGATTTTAATTTATATGAGGAAAGCATAGTAGTATAGGTAATATGGTAGTGACACAGAAATTTACACATAGACCAACAAATAGAAAACACAAAACAACATCGTGTACTTTTAGCCATTTAATATTTTATGAAGGTTCTAAAAGCATAGGGTGGATAAAATCCAGCCTCTTGAATAAACTATATTGGGAAAATTGATTGTTCACATCCAGAACAATGAATCAAGATCATTTTCCTCATTTTTTACTGAAATCAAATCAAATGATTAAAAAACCTAATATAAAAACCAGAAGTACTGAAATTTCTGAAAGATAAAGTATGAAAAACATGAGGAAATGGGCATAAGCAAGGCATTCAAAACAGAACCCTTATAACACAAGGAATAAACACTCCTGATAAAAAGATGGAACTTTGTTAAGTTAAAAATCTTCACTGAAAAATCACCAATCAACACAGTGAAGTTTCCACCTCAGCAGGACTACAGGGAAAGAGTACTGGGACTGGAAGCCACAGGGCATAGCCGGCCCGTTCTGTACTGCTGGACCCAGCTGAGCCTAGACAGAGGCCCAGAACTACAGGAGCATTCTCTAGACAAAGAGGTGGCAGCAAGTAACTGGAGTGTGCTATTCTGCCTGGTAGACTACATGTGTAGAAAGGGAAGGAGCCCAGACAGAACTCCGGATAACTAGTTGAAATACAAATTCCCAATTTTTTTTTTTTTTGTATTTTAGGGAAGGGTCTACAGGATGTTGAGTCTCACTACTAGATTTCACTAGTAGTGATTCTGTTTACAGCCTCCCAAGTGCTGGGATTACAGGCACTCCCCACCACACCCAGTCTCAATCTCCTTCTCTGTGTGCCTCAGGGGCAGGGCCAGCATGACAGGCCCAGGGCTCAATCCCACAGCCCCTGTGACTGCTTTCAGGTCTTTTAGTCTGCTGAGATATTTGGCGGGACACAAAATCCCAATTAAAGATCTTCTTGGTTATACAGCTGTAATGTTTGCTCCTATGATCTAAAGTACAAACCCATTAATTACCAAAAATTGTCAGTTTCTAAATTTAGCTAACTGTTATTAGTAATGCTAACAGTTTACTGTAGATAGGAAACCATATCTCTCTTAGCCACATGTTTTCACTTGGGTATTAGTATTGGGAGATGGTTGGGTAATAACTTCACAAAAGCCCTACAATGAAGCCAGAGGACAGTGAGAAATGGAAATTCAGGATGGTATGTGGGCAAAGAGAAAAGCTGGGAAACATGACGGGGCAAAGCCATGCATTTGTACGCATGAGAAGGGTGGAACAGT
>NW_004524675.1:915284-919251 GCF_000260255.1 Octodon degus | reverse complement strand
ATTTCAGGTTAATAATAAGCTTATCTTCTGGAGGGTTAACAACCAAAGTTAGCAGATCAAAATTGGAGAAAAGGAAGGGCTGCATGGTTAGCCAACATTTTGGCCCTAGTCTTTCAAGGTCAGTGAAGACTCGGGACATAGGAGAAGCTGTACTGTAACAACATGTAACTTAGTTGTGCTCTAAATTTTCAGATCAAGAAGATCATGGTGCCACAGAGGAATGTGATCGATGATGTATAGTGAGCCTGGAGAGAGTAACATGGAGAGAAAAAACATTTTCTCAGGCTTTCATAGAGAGCAAATTGGTTAAGCAATGGGCGTGAATCATCCTCATGGCTAATACAATGAGCTGTAAAAGGCTGAAGTCAATAACTTCTGAGGATAACCCACTAATATTATAGACTGCTAGACAATGTTATATTGTTTAGCTGAATTCAACTACCTATAATATTTAGATGCCAATAGAATATCCACCTCTGACAGGAAAAAAATAAGAAAGAAAGAAAAAAGGGATACAAAGGAAAGATCATTTTGTATTTACACATACAAAATAGGATAAATATACAGCTACTTTCACTTAATTCAATGAGATGAAAGAGGTGTACTAATAGTATTTGGACAAGTAATCCTGTCTGCTTTTTGTACTATGGATAACCACTAAGAAGATAACAATGTACAATGTATTGATTATTGAAACTGTACTATTAATCAACTTTGAAACTGTCTCATTCAAAAAACATGTGCAATCTAAAAAAATAAAATAATTAAAAAAAGAAATCAATATCACACTCTTAATCAATACAGAAGGGAAAATCTTGGGTCAAACACAAAATGGGAATCTATGAGACAGGAGAGATACCAAAAGCAGACTCTTTACAGAAAGAGTCTTACTCCATTGATACAGCTCCATTGATACAGGTATCACAAAAATCAAAATAAAACATTCTTTCTGAAATAGAAAATGAAAAAAGAAGTGAAAATGCATTCTCAGTACCCAAATCTACCCAGAACAAATCCAGGAGACATAAGCATAGAAGAAATTGGAAATCACACACCTGAAATCTCTGAAATAATAGCAAATGAAGTAAAGAGACAACTTGAGAAGAGTATAGAAGAAATCAGAGCAGAGATAATCTTACAGGTGATAGAAAGCAATGGTACCACAGAGAAAGAGCTACTAAGCATTTCTAAAGAAGACACTGACAAAAAAAATAGAGGAGAATAGAAAAATGATGGAATCAATGAATGAGCAATATAGGAAAGAAATAGAGTGCAAGAAACAGATTCAAAGAGATACGCAGGAAATTAAAAACTCAATCACAAATTGGCAAAACCATTTGCATAAAAGTTCAGACCTTGAAGATTCCATTGCAGCTAGTGGAAAGGTAAGTGAAAGATACGTTTAAAAAAAAAAAAAAAAAAAAAAAAAAAAAAAAAAAAAAAAAAAAAAAACTACGGTTGGGGCCAGGGAGATGACTCAGTAGAATAAGCCCTTGCCTGGCAAGTGCAAGGGCCTGAGTTCAATCCCTGGTTATGCAAGAAAAACAGAAATAAAAGAAACAAACAAACTAGCATCCAGAAAATAATAATTCAACATCTGAAAGACATTGCGAAGATGAACATTGTAACATTGATAGGCATCAATGAGAAAGATGGACTCAACACAAAGGACATAAAAAGAATATGGGTAGAAGTTAATAGCAAAAATCTTTTCAAATATGGGGAAACTATGTGACATTTAGGAAACTAAGGTATATAGAACCCCAAATAATATAAACCCAATTAAAATTACACCCAGACGTATAATAATCAAGATCCCAGAAATCCAGCACAAGAGCAATATAATAAAAGCTGCTAGAGAAAACAGAGATTATTTTTAAAGAAAAAATCATAAGAATAACAGCAGATTTCTCTTTGTGAACCACATAAGTCAGGAAGGGAATGGAGCAAGGTACTTCATGTCCTCCAAGAAAACAAACTGCATCCTAGACTAATCTACCTTGTAAAACTCTCTTTCAAGTATAGTGGAGAAGTGAAATACTTCCATGACAAAGAACAACTAAAGAAATTCATGATGAACCAAGCAACCTTACATAGAATACTAAAATATAATCTAGAAAGGGATCAAAATACCCAAAATTCCAAGAATGAAAACAAAAAGAACTCACCAAACACAGCAAACTATTAGGTACAAGATATTGTATGGAACCAACAATAAGAAAATAACATGACAGACCTAATTTAGTACATATCAATTATAACAGCCAATGCAAATGGACTTAGTTCAAAACTTGAAAGAAATACACTGGCAGGGTGGATTAAGAAACAAAATCCAACAATATGCTATATATAAGGAACACATCTAACCTAGAAAGAAATTCACAGGTTGAAAGTCAAAAAATGGAAACCAATACTACCTGCTCCAGGCCCTCACAACAAAGCAGGGGTAGCTAACAAATGAGATAAAGAAGGTCACCATAAACATTTTAGAGGAAAAATTCAAGAGGAGGAAATGACAATAGATAATATGAATGCACCAAATTTAGGAGCACACAACTATATAAGAAAAATGTTAAAGCACATGAAAAATTTAATAGCCAATATCACAATCTTCACATGGGACATTAATACCCTCTTATTTCAAAAAGATAGGTCAAGTAGACAAAAAATGTTGGCAGAAGTAGCAAAATTGAACCAAACCTTTGAACAAATGCACTTAGTGGACATATACAGAGTTTTCCACCCAACAACATCTGAATACACATTTTTACAGCTGTACATAGGGCATTTTCTAAAATAGACCACATTTTATTCCATGAGTCATGCTTAAGTATATGCAAGAAAAGAGAAATTATCCCAAAATGACAAAAGAAACCAGAACACCCCATAAACATATGGAAATTAAACAACATCCTCCTCAGCAACCAATGGGTTACAGATGAAATTAAGCAAGAAATTAAACAATATCCACAATCCAATAAAAATTCAAGCACAACTTAACCAGTATTTTTAGGATGCAATAAAAGCAGTTCTTAGAGGGAAATTCATAGTAGTGAACTCATACATTAGGAAAACAGAGCGAGAACAAATAAATAACCTAATGCTGTACCTCAAGCTTCTAGAAAATAAAGAGGAAACCAAGCCCAAAGCCCAAAGATGAAAGAGAAAATCATAAAGATTAGAGGAGATATTGATACAATTGAATCAAATAAAATAATACAAAGAATTAATGAATCAGAAAGCTGGATCTTTTAAAGATTAAATAAAATCAAAAAACCCCTAGCTAACCTCAACAAAAAGAGGAAAGAAAAACTCAAATTCAAGCAATAAGGAATGAAAAGGGCGACATTATATACAGAGCCTTTGGAAAATCAGAAGATCATCAAAAGCTACTTTGAAAATATTCACTCTCACAGAGTAAAGACACAGAAGAAATGGAAAAATTCCTAGACAGGTACACATTGCCAAAACTGAAAAAAGAAGGTTTAAAAACTTCAATAACCCAATAATATCCAACAAAATTGAAAATGTAAAAAAAAAACCTATTGCCAAAGAAAAGCCCAGGTCCTGATGGATACACAGCCGAGTTCTACAAGAAATTTAGTGCAGATATAATCACAATACTCCTCAAACTCTTCAATGAAATTGAGAAGGAAGGAATCCTCCCAAAATCATTCCTGGAGGCAAGTATTATACTGATACCAAAACCAGGGAAAGGTTCAACCAAAAATGAGAACTACAGACCAATCTCCCTCATGAACATAAACTCAAAAATCCTCAATAAAATCCTAGTAAATATATTACAGCAAGTGATTAAGAAGATTAAATGCCATGACCAGGTAGAATTCATCCCAGGGATGAAATGATGATTCAACATATGTAAATCTGGGGCTGGAGAGATGGCTCAGTGGTCTAAAGCACCTACTTAGAACAAGCTTAGCAAAAGCATCAGGGACCGCGGTTCGAT
>NW_004524675.1:914187-915184 GCF_000260255.1 Octodon degus | reverse complement strand
AAAAAAAACATATGTAAATCTATAAATGTAATACACTATATCAATAGAACCAAATCCAAAAACCACATGATCATCTTAATGGATGCAGAAACAGGCTTCGACAAAGTCCAGTACTCATTCATGATCAAACCCCTATAGGAAATTGGAATACATGATCTCTACCTCAATCTGATAAAAGCCATCTATGATAATCCAACAGCCAACATAATTCTAAATGGGAAAAACTGGAAGATTTTTTTGTCACATCAGGTAAAAGACAAGGATGTCCTTCTAAACAATCCTTTTCAATATCGTTCTGGAAACATTAGCTAAAGCCATTAGGCCAGAGAGCAAAATAAAAGGAACAAGAATAGGTAAAGAAGAAGTTAAACTATCCTTATTGGCAGAAGACATGACTTGGAATACCCAAAAAGCTCCACTGAAAAGCTCCTAGAATTAATAAACAAATTAAGTAGCGTAGAAGTCCTCTAAACAGATAACAAACACACTGAGTGAGATATTAGAATAACAATACCTTTCACAATTGTACCCCCCTAAAAAATGAAATACTTAGGAATTAATTTACGGACATAAAAGATCTATGCTATAAAATTACAGTACCCTGAAAAAAGAGATTGAAGAGGATTTTAGAAAATGGAAAGATATTCCTTGCAGCTGAATAGGATGAACCAACACTGTGAAAATTGCCCTACTCCCAAAAATTGATGTACAAATTTAATGCAGTCCTTATCAAAATACCAACATACCTCACAGACCTAGAGAAAACATTGCTAAAATTTATTTGGAACCAGAAAATTCTACCATAGCAAAGGCAATATTGAGCAATAAAGCAAGGCTGAAGGCATTAAAATTCCTGATTTGAAGTTTTAGTGTGATAAAATCAGCATGGTACTGGCAGAAAAACAGACCTGAGGATCAATTGAAGAGATTAGAAAACTCAGACACAACTACAGACACACTCCACCATCTTATCTTTTTTTTTCCATAATCATACATT
>NW_004524675.1:911079-913002 GCF_000260255.1 Octodon degus | reverse complement strand
GCAAATTGATCACAGCCCCATGAATGAGAATGGAACGAACCCGCCAAATAGGGCAAACAAACAGAGGAGATTAAGAGGTATACAGTAGTAGTCTTTCAGTTAATTTTTTGTATTCAGCAGCAGAATATTTCCATTAGCACACTCTACAAATAGACTTTTCTTCCACCCAATGGGTCATGATTTCACTTGAATCTACAGGGTGGATTTCAAAGAAATAACTGTAGCTAACTTCCACAAGTGACACCTAGCCACAACCATCTTATCTTTGACAAAAGGGTGAAACGTGTTCACTGGAAGAAAGATAACCTCTTTAACAAATGGTCTTGGGAGAACTGGCTCTCCACATGCCAAAAATTAAAGCTAGACCTGGGCCTAAAACCATGCAGGAAACTAAAGTAAAAATGGATATAGATCTAAACATTAAAACAGAAACACTAAATCACCTGGAAGAGAAAGTAAGTGGAAATATAGGTGTAGGCAAGCAGTTCATGAACAAATCAAACTGCATAGTAAATGCTTCAAACATTCAACAATTGGGACTTCCTCTTATTGAGAAGTTTCTGCATGTCAAAAGAAATCACCAATAGAGTACAAAGACAATCCACAAATTTATAAAAAAAATTCATCCAATAATCATTCTGACAAAGGTCTTCTGTGTAGAATATATAAAGAACTAAAAAAATTGAGGCCCCAAATTTAAAGACCCAATTCAAAAATGGTCATCTGAGATGAATATACACTGCTGTAAGGAGGAAATGCAAGAGGCAAATAAGTACATGAAAAAATGCTCCACATCACTGGTCATTTGAGAAATGCAAAGTAAAACAACACTGAAATACCATCTCACTGGTAGAGAGAATGGCTATCACAAAGAAATCAACTAATAATAAATGCTGGAAAATGTTGCAGGGAAAAAGCAACCCTTCTACATTGCTGGTAGAATTGTAGACTGGTACAACCACTATGGAAATCAGTGAGGAGATGCCTCAAGCTCTCAAGCACTGGGACTGGAAATCCCATTCAATCCAGCTAATGCCCTTCTGGGTACTTTTACAGAAGAGCTGAAAACATTGAACCACAATGATATATGTTCACTGATAATTATAGTAGCACAATTTGTCATAGCCAAATCTTGGAAACAACCAAAATGCCCATCACCTAAGATATGGATGAAAAAGATGTGACATTTGTGTACAATGGAGTACTTCTCAGCTATAAAGAAAAACAAACTCAAAGCATTCATAAGATAGTGGATACAACTAGAGGCCATATCCATAAGTGAAATAAATCAGACCTACATGTTTAAATATTGTATCGTCTCCCTAGTGTAAGTACCTGAAAGTAGAAATAAAACCTGAAAGTTATAACAGATATAGTAAAACAGAAAGAAATGAAACTCAAGGATTAAAAAACAAAGGGGAGAAAAAAGAGAAAAGCTAAGAAAAAACATAGTGGAAATGCATGCAAGTATATATACAGGATGGTGGAGGTGATTTTACTAAATATTTTTATCACTGTTGAAAATAGCAGTTAATATGCAGAATTTTCACCTTGACGAGCTCTGTATGCTGAGAGCTGCAATTTAGGCAACTACATCAGGGACAGCAATGTGTAATACAAAAACCATGCTTGAATACCTGACATTTTGGACTTCCAAATGTGTATAATACATTAGAAGTGTATTTCAAATGTCATATCAATTAGTACTCTCATCTCTTTAAATCAAAAATTTTAAAAGGTAAAAAAAGGAAAGGGAGAAGAACAAAGATTTAATGTTTCTTGAAAGCAATTGATAATATCCAACCATATGTCCAGTATTACAGAACTGTATCTGCCAATCTGAGTAATAGATTTGATGATAAAATAGATAACATATCAATCATTGTTATTCAGCTGTTCTTGGTTTGAAAATCTGTAGCATAC
>NW_004524675.1:909361-910234 GCF_000260255.1 Octodon degus | reverse complement strand
TGCCAGCCCCATGCCAAGCTGGCCACTGAAATCAGGCATGGAGGTATATGCCTGTAATCCCAGTGCTGGGGAGGCTGAGACAGCAGGATCAATATAACTCTGAATTGTGTAGCTAGACACTGTATCAAATGATAAATAAAGCAATTCTACATCCCCACTAACAAAGTGCATAAATTACTTGTGTTCCAATTTCTTCAAAATCTAACTATATATTTTTTTCCTGAAAAGTGTGAGAAGATATCTATTTCATTGTGATTTTGACATTTATTTTCTTAATGATCATAAGAATATTGCAAATACATATTTTATACAATGCAAATATCTACTGAAAGATGAATTGATTGAGATATTGTGTATGTATGTACAATAGAATAAATATTAAACTTGAAAAGAAAAATGTGATGCTCTCTAACAATGTGGGTGAATCTAAGGTGAAACAAATCACATAATGTATAATTGAATTTATATAAATTGTACAAGACTCACAAGTGCAAATCAGAGATTAAAAATTTCTGTGCATAGGGAGAAGTAAAAGAGGGAGAATTACTTTCAATAGGCATAAAATGGATGTTATATAGGATGAGTAAGATGAGACCAGATGTAAAACACAGTCGTCTTAGTTTGCAATACAGTGCCATACACTTTAAAGAAGTTGTAGGACTTCATATGACTAATCTTTATGAAAAGAAATGCATTGCAAAACTCACAAGAAAATTTTAAGTGATTACTATACTTAATGCCTTGTTTGTGACAATTGTATTAAAAACATAGGCATATTAGATATGTCTAATCCTTCTATTATACCTCGGTAAAACTACAAAAAGATACAGTGATGGTGAAAAAAGAAAGAAGAAATTAATGAAATAGAATCCA
>NW_004524675.1:905090-908755 GCF_000260255.1 Octodon degus | reverse complement strand
TGCCAGCCCCATGCCAAGCTGGCCACTGAAATCAGGCATGGAGGTATATGCCTGTAATCCCAGTGCTGGGGAGGCTGAGACAGCAGGATCAATATGACTCTGAATTGTGTAGCTAGATAAAGAATAATAGTTATTAGACTGAAGATACAGCTCAGTAGCACAGCACCTGCCTGGCAAGCACAACATCCTGTGTTTGAGTTCCAGAGCCAAAAAAAAAATAAGAAAAGAGAGTGGGGGAAAATAATAGTAATGATTAAATATCTAAGATATTTATCATTTTCACTATTCAAAATTCAGTGTAAAAAAGATAGGAAAGATGGCTAGAGATATACAAACAAAAATATTTTTGCCAAATACTTCTGTTTGTGAACCAAAGTGTTTGCAAAATAAAGGATTTATATATATTTGAAAATATGTACATCTCACAAAAACATACTAGGAAAATATCTTCAAAATTCTGCCACTACAAAAATCATGAAGCATTCACTTAAAATTGGACAAATTTAAGCAAAACTTCACAAAAACCATATGCGTATGGCCAGTACAAAATTAAAATTTCTTCAGTATTATTAAAATCAGAGAGACAGAATTTGAGATCACCATATCACTTAAAATCCATTGAATTGGTCAGATTTTTCAAGGAATTGCAATACCCAATTTAGTCAGGAAATGAAGCAAATGTGACTCTCATACTGGTTTTATTGTAAAATAGCAAAACCTGTTTGAGAAAAAGGTGCATTTTCTTATAAATTTAAAATTAAACTTTCACTCTGATCAACCAATTGTACTTAAAATATCTTTATGCAATAAATTAAGCTATATGTATCCAGGGTGACTTGTAAATGCATATCCAAATTGTAAACATTCAGGTGTCTGTCAGTATCAGAAAAAGTTTTTTGAATTTTTAACACATTGTTAATAAATTTCAAATTTTGTTGAGAAAATTAAGTTAGATAAAGACTAAATAGTACCTTGTTTCAGTCATTTCCTTTCTAAAATAGTACAGCAAATGCTAGAAATTAGAATGGCGATTGCTTTGGGAAGAGAAGGGATTCCTTAACTAGTGAAGAAAATCCAGATACTTTCTTAAATAATGGGAATATTATATACTTTTGTCATACTAATGGTAACCTGAGTGTAAATATAGGAATATGCAGTGTAACGCATTCATAATTCAGTGTAAGAACAAGTTGGTTTTCTCTCCTTTAATACCCAATGGATCAGGTTTTAGGGGCTAGTTGACAGGTTTTGAAAACATAAAGGTGTCTTCTTGAGGTTGCTTTGTTTGTGTGTGTGTGTGTGTGTGTGTGTGTGTGTGTGTGTGTGTGTGTGTATGGACTTCATTGCTAATATGGATGTCTCTTTAGTTAGTGACTGCTTCTCAATGTTGTACTCTGGGCATGTCTAACTGTAGCCCTTCTTCTGTGTTCCAATATATGATCACCTCCATCAGTTTGAGAAGAGGGGCACGCAACACAGTTGGCCTAGCATGTGCTTCTTCAGAAATAAGCCATGGTATTTTAATGACAGAAAGATAAATAGTATACATTAAACAAACAAACAAACAAATAATAGGTACCATTGCCACTGCTGCAGTAGCAACAAAAATCATCCACAAAAGTAAAAAAAAAAAAATTATAAAGACAAACTGGATATTGACATATAATAAAAAGTTAAGCTAAAATATAAAAAGATGGACAACTATATTAACTTCAATAAGTGAAAATAAATCTACTATACTATGGACACAAGAAATACTTAATATTAAAATGGACTACTAGCTGTCTTAACTATAACACTATAAGCAATAGAAACTAACTTTAAAATAATAGCATAGTTAAGTAAATATCTGTAGATTAATAAAGCTTAATAGTAATACTCAGAAGAATCAGACAAAAAAGAATAAATGAGGACATGAAGAAAAAAGAAAAATATAGACAATGAAATCAAGAAAAAAGAAAAGAAAAAAATAAAGCAAATAATGGTTGCAAAAAAAAATAAAAAACCAAACAATTTTTCTATGTTTTTGATGAGTGTTTTCTTCCCAGGAAATCTCTCAAGTTTGGAGGAGGGATCATGCACTACTGGAATCTCTCAAGTTTGGAGGAGGGATCATGACTCACGGCCATGTTTCTGAGTGTGAATGTTGCACCTTGCTCTGACTTTTCTTCCTGACATGGTCAACAAAGATCCCAAGAGCTCAGCAATTTCCCCAGTACAACTATTGATGTAGCATTTATCACATTCACACCAAAACAAGGAATCTCACTGCTGGCATAAGTTGGAATTTGGGTACAGGGTCAAAGATGGTGCAGGGTCTTTTCCTATCCAGCACAATGCTGTGGAAACACAGTCAGAGGTAGAGCCAGGAAGAATTGGAACTCACATCAATATGGAGACTGAACACAGGAACTGATGAGGATCTGGAGAGCAGGACAGCCAGATCACTAGACAGAGCACTCAGATGGGCAGAGTCATGGCCACAGACAGTGGCAGGGCTAAATTTGCAGCTCTGTGAAAAGCTGTATCCAGAGTGGAGTGCACAGAATTGGGCCAGAAGACTGAGCCAAAGAGAAGCAGAAGGCTTTGTCTTTTATGCTGTGGGAAATTTCATATGAGCGGCATGTGCTAATTTTGTAGTAGTGTTGAGATAACATGTGCTAATCCTATGGTGGTAAAAATACATTTTGCTTTAAGGTAAAAAATATAGATTTTAGAAAATATAATTTATACATTTCTTGCAAGAGTTTATAAGGTTTTTGGCATGCAGGTTGTATGGCCATCACACTACACATTTACCACACAGCTTATCACAGAGGCACTCTGGTTGTATGGCTGTCACAGCTAGTTTAGACACAGAACATAAGCTTAAAATGAGGCAGAAGCATGAGATAGGTTCTTTCCTGCTCACATCAAAGCTACATTTCACCAACAGAGGAAAAGAACAGTGGCTTAAAGTGCTTTCAATGTTCCAGATCAAAAGTAGAAATACAGGTTTTTAGACAACATATCAGAATTTCTACATCATAAGGGAAGAGGAAGTGGGAACACAGTATACAAATTGACTCTCAACAACTTCTCATGTCCCTCCTTTAGTCTCTAACAATTTTGCCTTCCTAATTCAACAAGTCTCACATGAAGATTTGAGAATTCATTTTTGGACTAACTCAAGGTCACAGAGCTATTTGAACACCAAAGGTCTATAAATACAAATTTCCCAAAATGTCTATACCCTGCCTTCCACTTCAATGACTCTTCTTCCTCTCAGTAGGTGAAGAACAAGAGTATGAAGAAGAAGAAACACTAGTTCCTCTAACATGGAGGTGGACAATTCCAACCCCTGAGGCAGGGATCAGGGTCTGAGTGAAAGAAGTATGTATAGATTCATAGGAAATATCTTTTCTTCCATGTTTGTCAGTTTTCCAAACACATCGTGATTTGTCAAAAGCAGACTTGAGAAAGCCCAGGGCCCACCTACTGTTTAATTAAGAGAGGTCAAAATAATAGTGATATCTGAGTGAGAAAGGGAGAGATTAAGGATAGCTCTGTGCTTTAAACCTAAATCCATTAAGTTAGTCTGACGGATCTCAATTTTAAGAGTATGAAAGCAATGAAGCAAATCCTCAACCATGTCAATTTAAATCCCACCCCACATCCAGGTGACT
>NW_004524675.1:902528-904162 GCF_000260255.1 Octodon degus | reverse complement strand
ACTATCAAATCCTAATTCAGTTTCACTCATTGACCTTGCTTATAAACTAATAAGCCTGCCTTGAACTGTACTTCAAAATCTGAATAATTCAAATCTTTTCCATTCTATGCTGACAAAACTATCAGATTCTGTTGATACAGAGCCTCTCTTACAACTGAACTGTAATCAATAAAATCAGTTTTTTCTTAATGACTATTTCTTCTGGTGATAACAAGAGACTTGAAATTTGATAAAAGAGAATGTTATCAACTCTCTAATGGTTTATTTCACTGACTCCAGAAAATGAAATGTCACATTGAGTGGACACTACACTTGATGGTCTCTAGGTTCACTTACGAGGAATACCAAATAAAATAAATAGTAGTTCCCTAAATATAACTTGAACTCTAGTTCGAACTCTTAATTGCTATGTATTATTGCTGTTCTTTTACTGATCTATTTGTAATCTTCAGGCATCGTTAAAGTTTTTCCTGAGTCCAAAAGTACGCACTGTATCAGTTTTCCATTCACTGAGAAGCGATAGCCAACAATAACTTAAGGAGTAAGAGTTTAATTTGTTTCATGGTATTGGGGTTTCAGTCTGTTTGTGTGGCAATAAAGAAGGAATATCATAGCAGGACATAAATGCTTAGCTTATGGTGATGGGGAAGCAGAGCAGGAAGAGGTGAGGGACCAAACAGTACTCAAGGTAACACTTATATCCCTTACCTCGGCACACCCAGAAGTATGCTTTAGAAATCCCCAGAGCTGCTTTCAAGCCAATTGAATGATCCAGCTCAATCACCACACTGACTATCCACTTATGGACTTTTTAGTCAAGTTTTCTTAGCATGGCCTTTGAGATAGCTTTTGAACACTGACTGCAAGAAGCAGTAGCTAGTGGCTTGGCAATTATATCATCCGTGCTGAAGTCTATGCCAAAACAGCTTCTGCGAATAATTTCCCTGCATGGCTGGCAGTCTCATTTTAAATAAGATACTCTCAAAGGAAGAGTATCCATAAATAGACTTGCTGCTACAGCTGGTAGAGGCATCTTGCCTTGTAATTAGGATTTCCTACACAAGAAGTTATACGCTTTTATATGTGTACAAGTGAAAGTAGCTATGACAGGGGTGGGCAAGCTACCCAACTTTACAGTGATGCTCTCAACTAAGAGTGCATGCTTCAGAGAGAAAGAAATTGTTGTTTATTCGACCAGTTTAGAGTTCAGAGTACAATTGGTTGGTTATTTTTTTAATTCCATGATCTTTTTCTCTTGTAAATTACTACAGGACTGGAGGAAATCCTAATAAATTTGAATTAAGTGTCATCATTTTTGGTATCACACAGTGATTTGATAGGCATAGAGAGTTAATGGAATTAGCACCTGATTCAAAGTCAGATTTTGAATGTTCACTTTTTTAAATTTTATTTTATTGTTTGAGGACATTGAACATAATGGCTTCCACAACTCTGCTTCTGCACTTCATTTTTTTTAGCTGCCATCAATACATTGTAAAGAAACATAAGAAGAGATTAAATAAAACTTTAATTTTCAAAGATGATTAATAAATATATCTTTATGTTAGAGATATCATTTTTGTTAATATTTAGAATTTGAAAATAATAAAAGCATTAAAAATTCTATCAGTAAA
>NW_004524675.1:900479-902249 GCF_000260255.1 Octodon degus | reverse complement strand
TGATGACCTCCAGTGGCTGGTGAGCAGTTCTTGGTAACCACACTAGAATTCATTGGAGGATTTTGAGAAGAGGACTGAAACCATTAGATTTGCAAATGCAAATGTTTGTCTCTCAGCACCCAGGAGCAGCCTGCAATATCTCAAGTAATAGCTATTGGATCAGTTCTCAAGAATATATCCTGCACTGGGAGGATAGTACTATCAATATTTAAATTAATAAACAACTACTTGGAATAAAGTCGTATGAATTTAAACAGCACTCCCTAAATTGTCCCCCTCCCTCCTCTCTCCTACATAACACTGGAGCACACCAGGCAGTTGAACTAGATAACAATGAGAAACTTTCAGAGAATTTCAGTTGCTATTTGGATACCCAACACATTCTGCTGTGATATTGAATCATATAGTAAATCTGTCTGTAACATTAAAAATATTTTATTTCTATGTTTCCAAAACCATAGCCATAAAAATTCACATTTTGGTTTTCTCTTTTCAATTGGAATGACTTATTGATTGCTCACTGTCCAAAATGGAATGGTTTCATCTTTGTGTATTTGTAGTTTTTGTTTTGTTTTAATTTGGTTTCTTTTTCTGTTGATTTCAAATTGTATTCCATTGGAATTTGACAAGATGAAATAAATTATTTTAAATTCTACATATGGTAAGTGTGTTGATGGTCTAAAATACTATTTATCTTAGTTATTGTCCCATGAGATGTGTGGGAAAATATATATGTTTTATAGCTGTTGGAGAGAGTATTGGTTAGAAATCTGTTAAATCAATTTTATCTCTGGTGTGGTTTAGCTCTGGTATTTGCACTGCGGAGTGTTTTTGTCTGGATTACCTGTCAATTGGTGAAAGTAGAGTCACACATCTTTTATGCCTGCTAGCATTTATTTTGTGAAATCAGGCACACCAATTTTCAGTACCTATGTATGTTTAGACTTGCTGTCTCTTCTTGGTATATTGTTCCCTTTACCCAGAGTAGTGGTTTTCCAAGTCTCATCTGATTAATATTATCTAAAAGTTTGTTTTGTCAAATATGAGTCTGGCTACTTTTGCATGTTTACTGGTTTTGTTTTTGTAACATTGTTTGTCATCCTTTAATTTTCAGTTATGTATGTCTTTGCTCAGAAGGTATGCATTCAGTGTTTAGTTCTTTTTTTTTTTTGTTTGTTTTTTGTTTTTGGCAGAACCAGGGATTGAACCCAGGCCCTTGTGCTTCACAGAGAAGTGCTTATTCCATTGAGCCATCTCCCCAGCCCCTAGTGGTTAGTTCTTGATTCTTATTCTAAACTTCAGTCAGTATCTTCAGAGAACAAAGTCCATTTACATTCAAAGTTATTAAAGACAAGTTTACATTAATTTCTGCCATTTTGTTGTTTCATCGTCGTTTTTCTCCTAATTTTCAAAATCATTTATATTCTTTCTCTTTCCTTAGCATCCCATAACCTTGGGGCCAGGAAGATAGCCCAGTTGATTAACATGCCTGTTTAGGCAAGCTTAGGCAAGCTCAGGGACTGTGATTTGTTCCCTGGCACTATATGCCACGCCAGACCCACCCCAAGGATGGGCTGACCCAGCCAGAATCCAGGCACAAAAGTGTACACCTATAATTCCAGTTAAGGGGAGGCTGAAAGCAGGAGGATCACCATGAGTCCAAGCTGTGTAGTAAGACCCTGCATTAACCAAATGCATTTTTAAAAGAAGCCCACAAGGGCTATGAATATTAATCAAAGACTATCATATTAAAGTATAAGCAAAGGGATA
>NW_004524675.1:897460-898809 GCF_000260255.1 Octodon degus | reverse complement strand
TATGCTAAATCTGAAATAGTATATGCTTCAACATGTGCCTCATGAGGCTTTCACTTCTCAGTTTTCTGTCTTGAGCAAAAGTGGAGGTGAAATATAAGGTCAAACTAGGATTATGCTATGAAATAAGAGGGCTGTATCTTCTTTCAGCATCCTACATGACTCACAGAGTCTTGTCTTCTTTCAGTTTTTTACCTTGCTAAAAATTCAAAATTCAGCTCTTCTCTCTATCTCCATCCAATTATTTGTCTAGGACTTTGGTCAGCAGCATGAATCCATGCTGAGGCAGATAGGTAGAATCCTGTGGGAAACCAATGAGAAAGACGTGCTCCACCCCAAGCCAGGATGTATGAACACTAACCCAGCTTCCCACCTGATGTCACTGTGACCCTTTAAAGTCAATTCTCTTTATTCTGGGCCTCCCTCTGGTCTCCTTGCTTATGGCTCCTTGCTGAGATCCCATCAGGCCAGGAGGATATATCTAGTTGATCCGGGGATGGTTTTGGAAACCATATGAAAAGCACTGGATCAGCACAGATAGACATTGTATTTCTGGCCAGGGGACCAAGTGGGGGCTGGTTCTTTATCACTTAACCATAGAATAACCACTAATATGAGAGACATAATCATGTTCCCCCCCATGCAGCCTGATAACAGTGGGCACATTGTGCTAAACAGTGAGTTTCTATCAGAGGAAGCAATTTCTGTTACTAATTCTTCCTGCTTAAAGAGAGGCTGATCAATCAGGGATGTTTTTCTGAATCAGGAACCTTGTTCTTCAACTAACTCAGCAGTTGCTGACTTTGTTTGGGCTGCTGGCTGCTTTGCGATACATTCGCAGGTTGTTGCATAACTGTGACTTTCTTAGGAAAATTAGATGTCATATCACAGTCATGTCCTGTACTGATGGGATCCTTATTGTCTTATTCATTTCCAAGCCTCTTATCCTCTTCACCCCTGAGTCATCCACACAGGCTTGTCCCCACTCAATCTCTCTCAAGCCTCACATGTTGAGAACTTTCTCTGGTACAGTCTCTCCTGCTGCCAGGGTCACCTGCTTCCCTCACATGCTTGACGATTTGGTTTTCACATAGCTATGAATGCTTCGGCCATAAAATAAACTTTAAGAATCCCTTTTTATTCCAGATTAAGCTTTGGTTCTACATGCTTCTCTTGCTAGTGGAAGCCATAGTCCATTCCCACCTCATCACTTTGGGATTTGCCCATATTTACTTCTGTATAGAAGAAATCTTTCTTCAACTACAAAGACTTCCTTCATTGATGCTTCCTGTCTGTCTACCACCAGCAAATTTTGTGGACTTTCCTCCAAGGTAAACTCACTGACCTGGATA
>NW_004524675.1:880138-886165 GCF_000260255.1 Octodon degus | reverse complement strand
GCACAAATCGTGTTGAGTGCTTTCCTGCTGGACAGGAGGGCGCCCGACAGATTATTATTTGGTTTTGTATTCTTTTATAAATAATGCTGCTATGTACATTCATGAATCAGTCTCTGTGCTGCCATAAATTCCCTTTTCTACAATCTGAATGTGCAGTAGTCCATCACCTGAGGCTGATAGAGTCAAAGATACCCAGTGAATACCTAAAACTGTGGATAATACTGAAATCTTTATACCCTAAACACATCTTTTGTAGGGTTTTAATTTATAAACTAGATCACTACAAGCCTGACAATGTTAAAGAAAATAGCTAATAATTAGTAACAAAATAAATAATGTTAAAATAAAATAGTATATTCTTACAGTGAATAGACTGTGTTATGGTTAGGTTAAGAATGTTCCCCAAAGACCTCCGGGACTCAGAGTCAGGGCTTTTGTGAGGAGGATTGAACCATGGGTTGAAGAAGCTCTCATGTTGTTAGGGGGTGGAGTCTTGCTGAAGAGCAGTTGTTGGGGCTCTGGCAGCCCCATCCCAGCCCCTAGCTTTTCTCTCTGCCATGATGTGAGCAGCTCTCCATCACTGTAGACTCTTTTGCCATGCACTCCCTGAAGTAGAGCCCCCAACTCTGGCCTGACACCTCTAAAAACAATGATGCTTGGAGGAGATGAAATTACCAGTCTTCATTAATTGATACCACTGGGTGGATTTTAAAAATGGAACAAGATTCTCTGATCCTACACAGTGTGCAAGGGGAAATGCCCTGCTATCATTCTGTGGAGTAGAAGCCCAGACTCTGGGGAGCTCTTCCCCCAGCATGTTAGGATGGATGGATCTCTTTTTCATTGGTAGGATGGAAGTTCTGGTTTTCTTTGAGTTTTTCTAGTACTGCTCCAAGCAGGCATTGTAGAGTTTCCTTACATCTGAGCAATTGTAGAAATCTGTGCACTCGTCTCACTGTCAGTTGTGGAAGGGTGTGTGGCCGTAGTTTATTTTTTTCAGTTTTACTTGGCTAGAGTACAGTGGGTATTATATAGAGTTTTTCTGTCTTGCTTGGCATCTCTTAGTCATTCAGCTACAGAATAAAAGCCCTTTCTTTAATCTTTTTTTCATGCTCGTTGTTGTTTAGAGGTTATTCAGTTTCCCAGTTTCTCATCTAGAATACACAGAAAGCAAAGCACAGGGAATTCCATATTATAATGCTGCCTGGATCCTGAAGTACTCAGGCTGCCTGGCTTCTTCTCTACGACTTTCAGAGTCTTCTTATGTTTGGTTTGTATATAATGTTCAGGTGCAGAAGCAGTACTTATGTATGGGAAGATTAAAGAATGTGTTTCATTTTCCCACAATATTTAACATCTTTACTTATATTTTTATGCTGTATTTTTTCTATTAGCAACATACTGATGTTTTACCTCTGTAATTGAATAGAGTACTTACTTGTTTCATGATCTATTCAACATAGTTAAGTTATAATAGAGACTAGTTACGCACTTGTTATTATTCCCAAAGTCACAGAGTAAGTACATAATGGTCATTTTCATTTCTAAAATTTCTAACATATTCATCTGTTAAATCATCCTTCTTATACTTTAATTTTTTAATATCATTTTTGCATCAGTGCACAGTGCTTATACAGATTAGTGGTTTCTTTGACTTTGGTTTTGTTCATTTGTTTCACACTAGAGAATGAACCTAGGACCTTCAAGCTAAGCTCTGTTCACAGGCCTTTGAACGTTAGTCTTTCTAACTCTGGCTTATTTCACTCAACATGATTGTCTTGTTTTTAGGTCTATCCAGTTTCCTGGGGTGGCCAGCCTGAGCATTCTGTCACAACATGATTGTCTTGTTTTTAGGTCTATCCAGTTTCCTCCAAGTGACAAATTTTATTCCAGACGGCACAGTAATAATTTGGTGCATGTACGTAGCACACGTTCTCTATGCACCCACCTGGTGACAGGCACCTCGCTTGTTTCCATAGGTTGGTCTCTGTAAACTGCTCCTCAGTCACCGTGGGTATACTGGTTTTAATTGCTTCAGGTATACACTGAGCTTCACTTATGTCTCTCTCATTTTTGCACCTCTCAAACAGTTTCCAAAGTGGTTGTACTAATTTACTTTTACAACAGCAATGTATAACACTTTCTTTTTTTCCTGAACCACCAATGTGTATGATTTTTTGTATTTTTGATAATAGTATTCTGAATGGGATGAAATTTAAACATGCAGGTTGATCTTCTACAGGTGTAAATTACAATATGTGACAAAAGAACATATGGGCAGGATGAAATGAATGTTGGAGAATATTAAACAAGACATGAGTAAACATAAGCAAATAATCATGTAAAGTACAGAAAAACAAACACAGAAAAATAATTTTTCATAGAGCCTAAAAAATTAAATGAGCATGAAGTCAATTTAATGTTATCTAACATATATGTAAATGGAAGTCTCCAAAGGAAAAAAAGAGAGCAAGTGAGCAGGGAACAGAAGCAGACCTGTGGAAGTCACAGTTGAAATCTCACCAAATATGATGGAACCTATAAGCCAATATTAAGGAACTTCAATAGTGATGCAGTAGAAGTCAGCAGCAAAAACAGTTTCTCTGGGGCATGGAGTTGGAGCACCTTGCAAATACCAAATTTGAAGGAAACACAGTGGATCTCTAGGAATGAGGAGGGAGATGACAGGAAAACTGGAAATAACAGAGAAGAGGAGAAAGAGAGAGAAAGAAAGAAAGGAAGTGGGGAGAATCCTAGATCTGGGGAGTGGATCCTTACCACCCCCACAAGGCAAGTCTACAGAGGATTGGCAGCTCCAGGGGAAACAAGACCAAGCTGGCAGCTCTATCCCCAAGGAAAACCACTAGTATGATAAGTCAGAAAACCCAAATGGAGTTTCCTCAGAAAGTGACTGCTTTCTTCCATGTTGGAAACTAAAGATGGATCTCTTGTTTTGGTTTTGGAATCAGGGAAATGCTAACATTCAAGAAAGTCTTTAAGAATAATCCTACTATTTAATTTTATTAATGTGGTACTTAATGCATAAATTTTCAACTTGAGGGAATGCCCAAGTGACTTGGGTCAACATAGCTGCCAGAACATTATAAAAAGAGACTGGAAGGAAGGATTTCAAGCAGATCTTCCTTAAAGGAGTTTTTCAGGTGCAGAGTTTTCAGGTGCTTTCTTTTCAGGTTCAGAATTTCAGCAGTTTTACTTTAAAATACTTGGCTACTTTTTTTCTTCAGAAGAGCTGTAATTTGTGGCTTTATCCTAGACATCATCCAGCTTCCAGAGAAGAACATACAGCCTCTGGCTCAGAGTTTTTGGCTTTTTTCCACAGACAGTTCAGCTTCTGACACTGGCCCTCGCACCTTCTTGCTGCAGATTGTTCCATCTCCACAGTGTGCCTTCAGCCTACTAGTAGGAACTTGCACAGAATATTGTTGCCAGCTCCAAGCTTGGACTGGATCCTTTGGGACTCCAGACACAGACAGATGTCTTGCCCTCTTCTACTTCGCACTACAGTTATCTTTGGCTAGTACAGTTAAACAATTTGAAGAGTACTGGCATAACCATTACCTAGATTTGTGGTAGAATTCACTGGCAAATTAATCAGGACCCAGTAATTATTCTGTCAGTAGGTTTTGTATTACTGCTTCAATTTTATTGCCTAGTTTTAGGATGTTCCGGGTTTTTATATCTTGTTGCTTTAGTATTGGTAATTATTTACTTGATTCTGTCTATTTCTTTTGTGTTTTCCAGTTTATTGGAGTATGAATGTTCAAAGAGTTGCTAATAATCTTCTATGTTACAGTGCTATTAGGTGTGCTTTAGCAGCTTTCATTTTTGTTTCATTGATTTGGAGCATTTTGTTGTTCCTCTTTTTCTTGACTAGGGTCTCCCTGTACTGCAGGCTGGATTTGAAGTTACTATCTAGCATAGCTTGGCCTCAAACTATCAATTTTGCCTCAGCCTCCAGAGTTCTGGGATTACAAGCGTGTTCCACCATGCATAGCAGCTTTTTCTTTCTTTTTGGAAAGTTTAGCTAACCGTTTTTCTGCTTTGTATAATCTCAGTTTCATTGATTTCTGCTCTGATATTTGTACTTTATTTTCTTATACTTGTTTGTATTTGAATTCTGCTTTCTATCATTCAAGGTGTGTTTCTCGGTTGTTCACTTCAGGTCAGCCTGGTATGGAAATCTGCAGCTACACATTTTATCTCTTCTCTTATTGTTCCTTATCCATTGCTGCAGATGTCACACCTTGGATGGTTTTCATTAGTTCTTGTAGGATCCCAAAACTTGCATTGACATTATCATTTTATTGTAAGAACTGCCTAAATTTTTCCTTGATTTTTTTTCTGTGATCTCTTGATTATTCCAGAATACATTATTTAATCTCCATGTCTTTAGATAATTACTATGGCTGATTTTGACATTGGTTTGTAATTGTAATATGATCTAATAATATTGATGGAATAACTTTTATTCTTTTGCACGTTTTTGGTTTATGGGCTAACAAGCTGTCTATTTTGAAGAAAACTTCATATGCTTTGGGGTGAAATATTTTCTAGATATCCATTCAGCATGTGTGTTTGATGGTTTATATGGACATGGATATTCTTTGTTGGTGCTTCATGTACTTAATCTATTTGTGACAGTAGTATATTGACAGTAGGTATAATTATGTTGACATTTAAATGAAGTCTTATGTGGAGTCATGTTTATGACTTTGGGTGTGCTATGGTTTAGTGCATATATACTCATAATTTTTATCTCTTCTCTTAATTGTTCCCTATCCATTGTTCAGTGACTTTCCTTTCCTCTTCTAATACATTTTAAATTGGAATCCATGTATTTTGAAAATAGGATCAGTGCTTCTGTTTGTTTTCAAACACAGAATATCATTTTCTCTAGTTAACTCTAAGCCTTCCCAGTTTTCCTGCGAATGGAACAGCCTGCCAAAGCCCAGCTGAACAGGAGACCACACATTCCAGAGTCCTGGGAATGCAGGTGAGCCCAGTACTCAGACTGCAGGTCGAGGCAGGTGGGCACACTGCCACAATACTTTCTTATTATTGGTCATTCTGGGACCCGGTCTACAGCAGATCATAATTTACATAACCATAAACATCATTTTAAAAAAATTCCCAGAACAGAATATTTAAATAAGATATATAGTAGCAAATATGTTCAATGAAAATATAAACTTCTAAGGAATTTTATCTAAATGTCTGAGACTGTAATTTCATAGAAAACAAAAATTAAAACCTAATATCCTCTTAAATAATGATTTAGACATTCTTTAACAAATTATACAGAATAAAACATATTTTTCATAAATAAGATAGTGCAAAAATTAAAGATGCAGCTTATAGGAAATATAAGATAAAATAATGAAATAAATTTTAAAAGACTAATATAGTCTGCCTCAGATTGACAGTTTTAAAAGGATTTGTGGTATTTAAAACTTCTCATTCCAATGTACTGTCATCTAATATTGAGTTTATATGTGGAGCAACACTATTTTATAGATACCTTAATATCAAATCAGTCTCCCATTTTGAGACAACAATTTTATTATGAAATATGTAATAAAATTTCAATGTTTATTAGGCAGGATGTAAGTATTTAAACATATGTGACAATTCAATATTCAAAACAATTGTATGAGTCTGTGATGGTGGCTTACTCCTACAATCCCATTACTTTGTAGGGTTTAGGAAAGAGTATTACAAGTTTAAGCTCAATCTTTACAATTTAGTGAATTAGAGAACAGTGTTTCAAAAAAATATGAAAATTGGCTGGAGATATAGCTCAGTGTGAAGAACCTTGTTTCAGCTTTAGTATTTCAAAAGCAAGTTTTAAAAATCCAAAAGATTTCATAGTATTTCTCTTACTAATCTTGTTTTACAAATGAAATAAAGTTCAGAGGTGTTAAGGTCAGTTTTCTCAAACTCTAAATATAGAAAGATTCTCTATTCAGTCAATTCTCATGAAGCTTACCAAAGGTTAGCTATATTGCT
>NW_004524675.1:874739-880038 GCF_000260255.1 Octodon degus | reverse complement strand
AAATTAAGCTTCAATGAGATTTAGTAAAAACAGACAAAAAGGGGTTCAACTTGGAAGTTATTGAGATTAGAACACAGTGATTATCTTAATATATGGGCTGAATAAAACTGAATAGGTAATGATGCAATTCTCTGACATTGTTTTCTTTTTTTTTTTTTTTTTTTTTTTTTTTTTTTTTCGGAACAAGGGATTGAACTCAGGTCCTTTCGCTTGCCAGGCAAGTGCTTATTCTACTGAGCTATCTCCCCGGTCCCAACTGACATTGTTTTCTAAGAAGAGAATGTTTGAACATTTTGATTTACATTATCTTTGGAGGAACTGTACAGCTTAAAGCATACAGTATGAAGCTTATAATTTAGACTAGCACAGACAAACCGCTTTAGGCATCATCAATATATTAACAGTTAAAATTTAGGGTACAGATTTATGCTTACCCTTGCTTCCTTCTTCAAGTAACTGTGGCTCAGGAATGTTAATTTGTTAAAAACCATAGCTGAATCTACCCCGGGGAAGAAGTGTCATTCCTGGTGAAGACTGAGACAGAGACAGACTTCCTTGGCCAGGACATTTTCCCAGTTTGAGGAGCCTTGGATTTTTCACATGGCTCGACTGCATAGGGCTGTAGGCATGGTGACATCGCTGACTGGTAGCTGGCAGGCCCCACTGCAGCTGGAGCGCCTCCGCAGCAGGTGCCATGCCAAGGTTTTTATGTTCAGCTGGAGTGGAAAATGGGATATTGATCTGAACCTGTTGATGTTCAGATAAAGACACACAATTTTGAGAAGATGGGGAAGAAAGTAATATTATATGAAGTAGAGTTTTCAGCTGCAAGAGAGAGGAGGACAGCACTTTGAATAGAAGAGAATCCTTTAAGGGGGCCTGGACTCATTCTTATTCTTCGAAAGGCCTTTAGAGCTCAAGAAATTGGAAGTCAAGGGCTCAATGTGCAGTAAAGAGAAGCCATAGAATAGCTGTCTGTATTTTTGGTGTAGATTGTTCCCTAAGTCATTAGCCTGTCCCGCAGGCAGCAGATACAGGCCCTCAGGACTTTTAGAGCAGGAGAGGCAAGACTAGACCCATAGGGCTTGATATTATTGGCTGTGGTATCTTTGTTTCAAGACTATGAAGAGCCACTGAGAAACCCAGGTCTAGGTCAGTAGTCTGGCCATACGTGAAGACCAGGTCTGAGGGGCTGTGGTCCCAAATCCATGAACACTGACCTGAGGAGTGTTATTCAGGGTGAAAGAAACAGATACATTACTTTGAGTCTGGCCATACACTAGCAGGTTAGGCATAAAGCATCTTCCCCACACATGGGTAGATGTGGAACTGCACCCCACCCATGTTTTACATGTACCTCAAGAAATCTCGGGTGTTCTGGACTGAGAAATGACAAGTAGCATAGGGGACCATATAAAATGCTATGGAACATGTGGAATTGGTGATTTCTGAGTTCTAGTGTAGAAAAGACCTGCTGATAGTTCATGGATGGCTTCTCTTGGCTCCCCTGGATGAAGTTAAGGTTGCTCTCCATAATTTTCTGTTCATTTACTGGAACTATAGTCTCCTGAACTTTTAATGAATCCAAAGTCTTTGGATGCATGGGTCCAAACCCTTATTACCAATTGGAATTCCTGCCTTTGTTCTGTGTGACCAGTATAGCTGGAAACTAATTGCATGGATTCTTTGGTTAGGTGTTCTGTTAGTTGTGTCAATTTGGAGGCAACTGATGCTAGTGAAAGATCTCTGTAGTGCTAAAAGTAAAGCTCCAGGTTCTACTCAAAATATGCAACTGACAAAGAAAACAGCTCCAACCGAGAACCTTGTGACGGGCCTAACCAGGTGGGGAACATTGCATTCTCATCCTCTAGCAATTGCTGAATCTCCGGAGCCGCTGTACTGTAGGTTTGTAGGAGACTTCTGCATACAGGAGCTGCCTCACACTTTTTTCTGCTGTGGAAGCCAGTGCTGGATGGAAAGTGAAACATGGCAACTGCTGCTAATGAGGGACATCTGTCTCCTAGGGAAAGTGTTGTCTGAGCTTTGCTACTGTCCACCCCAATCATACAAGTTCTATATCTAAACTGTGGAGATGAGGTGCTTATTGGAATTCTTCATTCTAAGGACTGTGGCATATTTCTGCTGTGACACACTGCATCTAGTAGGGATTGACCTCATATTGGGATTAGGATAAGATGATGGTATGAATTTTCCAGGCAGCAGCCTCCTTGAAGATAGACCAAAGAAGATAGTGTCAGCAGATGTAGCCAGACCCAGGACTCTTACCTTGGAATTCTGTAGCTATTAAGAGAATAGAACAATGATACGTTTTCTTAGGAGAGGTTTATTTTTTGTTTTTGGTGCCGAGGACCAAACCCAGGGCTTCCAGCTTGCCAGGCAAGCATTCTAAAGCTGAGCCAAATCCCCAGCCCCCATGTTTTCTTGACAGATAACCTGCCCCACAGCTGAGTGAACCCCCCATTCACTGTCCTTTTAATTATCCTCAGATGAAATCTTGAATGGTAGAACTATGGTAACCCCACAAAAGAGCAGAATTGGGTGATTCTTTCCTCTTAAGATAATTGAATCACCCTCTGGTTCTGGCAACACTCTCAACTACTGTGCCAGCCTCCACCACATACATCCACTTTTCATTTATTATTTCTCTTATGGTCCTTGCTCTAGGCAAGCTAAGAAATTATCTCAGTACAGCCCAGGAATTTGTAGAGTACTACAAAGAACAAAAGATCACTTTTTTACGACAAAGATTAACTCCCCTGGTTTTATATATTCCTCTGAGAAATGTGTCTTGGCTGAGGCATCAGGACAAGGTTTATGGCATGTGAATGCTCAGAATGTTATATAAAAGGTTTCAGGCCTTGACTCTCCCAAAAGAGGGAACTAGAAAACTCAGCTGTCAATAATCTAAGGGTTCTAATTTCACTGTAATCATTCAAGTCTTGCTTAATTGCATTCATCTGTTCTCCTCTGACATTGACAGCCATACTCTAAGTGAGGATCACCAGATGCCCAGTTTCTGGAGAATAAGATGGAGAGATGACATGAGCTACACAGGACTTTAAAACCAATCAATGACAGAGTTAAGGACATCTGCATGGTTCCCTCAATTGTTTATTCTTTGGGGAATAATGTAGAGAGTTTTAGCACATTTTCAAGTTCTGGTAGCTAAAGTTCAAGTCTTCCAAGTATTATGAAAATCATGAAAATGGAGAATTAAAGCATTCAGAAGTTAGAGCATCTGTGACCTGACATCAGTGACCAAAGAGGGGGAGAAACCCTGGAAAACTATCCCACATTGGAAGGGAGAGAGAAGGAAGCCTGGAATTTTGTCTTTTGATTCTGCATCTCTAGCCTTTTGCTTAACTTTTCAGTGACATTTAAAGACCAAAACATTAGAATGTGAATCTAGAATGCCCTTTTACTTGTCATATCTGGAATGAGACAGAGCTCACAAACATTTTCCAAAGTCTCTCTATGTATCTATTAATTCTAGCCTCCAAGAATAGGGTGATAAAGAAAAGTGCATGAAGTTACGGTAATGAAATTGACAGGGAAAGGCAACGAGGTCATAAATTGGGAACCTGGAGACTGAGGTTTTTTTGAATTGATTTAAAAGTGGTCAAAAATTTCCTGATAGAAGCTCATTTTATTTAGTTAATTGATTAATTTATTATTTATTTATTTATTTTTGAAATAGGGTCTCACCATGCAGTTCACACTGGCCTCGAACTCACAGCCATTCTCCTATCTTAGCTTTTTGAGTGCTGAGATTACAGGCATGAGCCACCATACCAGCCCTAGCAGCTACTTTTATATTCAAATATCAATTCATATAACTGTATCTGACCTGCCACATAATTAGGATAATGATGAAGTCATTGATACTTAAGGACTATTTACTATCTCATGGAAGAAATGTGGGTCTCAACCACTTCAGGATGAGAAGATCAGCAATTCCTACATGGAGGCATTGAGGAGCTGACAGCCTAATGACCTTAAGTGTTAGGCTTTGTCGTGGTCACCTTACAGAAGACGGAAGTCGACTGAATCATAAGCTTTTTTGTTTCCTAAGAGAAGCTCATGTAGTGACTCTGTAAAGGTGTCTTTCTGGTTATCTGTGAAAATCACATAACCTCAGCAGAATTTCAGGAGTCAGACTGTGGTTTGATGTTTCATCAACAGATGGTGTTATGTTTGTATGAGAAGCAAGAAGATGTTGTGTATTGCAGAAAACCACTATGCCCTAGTCTCTTAGAGAAGAAATTGAAAATCCATGTGCAGCAATTTCAATGACCAAGGTTATCCAAGCAGGATTTGCTGTATTAATAAATATCTGGGAGCAAATAGCCACCATTTGAACACCTCTTGTAATTACAGCAGCCAAAGATCACTTGTATTAATGTGATTACATTTCAATAAATTTAGTATTAAAATATTTATGTAAGTTTTTATTTTCCCAAAGTGTGTGTACATTTTTTGGTAGACTTTGTATATGGGAGGAAGTTTCAGAGTGAAACTTCAGGGTTAAAAGATGTGTTAACTTTCCATGTTTATGTTGCCTAATTGTCTTCCAGTGGTACAAATCTACAGTCTCCAGTTATGTTTTAGAGGGCCTATTTCCCATGATTGTGATCATTTGTGTCACTTCCACCTTTGAGCTATGGTGAATAGTGCCCCAGTGAGCAGTGCTTCAGTTACTATTGTACCAAAATATCTGCTCAAGTTCTTGTTTTCAATTTTTTCACATAAAATCTAGTTTCATATTCATGCAAATTTTTCTGATTTTTCTAAAGTTTAGTAATTTAAAAACTTTATGAGATATAATTGGCATAGAGTAAGTTATACATATATAATTACTAATTTAATTTAGTGAATGCATCAGTAATATTTCAGGTATCTATAAACCTATGAAGGCATTATCACAGTCTAGATAGTGAGCATTCTGTCACAAGTTCTCTAATGTTTCTTAGAAATTCTGTCCTCACACTTTCTTTGCTCCTTGAAGCAGCCATGAATTTATTCTTTCCATATAGGTTATTTTGCATTTTGTACTGTTGTATACAAATGTAATCATGTAACACATATACATTTCTCACTGTTTTCTTACACTTCATGCATTTATTTAACTACAACTTCATCATATCATCAATGTATTTTTGTTGCCATCGTATCGCACTGTACGTATATATAATGATTAGTTTATTCCCTGGCTAATAGATATGTGGATTATTGTAGAGAGCCCATGCCACGAATCGCGGCTTCAGAACCAAAACTCCTA
>NW_004524675.1:873231-874639 GCF_000260255.1 Octodon degus | reverse complement strand
TAGTTCAGTAGAATAAGTACTTGCCTAGCAAGCACAGGGTCCTGAGTTCAATTCCCAGTACTTAAAAAAAAAGAAGAAGAAGAAGAAAAATATCGGCTGTGTTGTAGAAGGGCAGAAAGTTCGTGTATCTATTAAGTCCATGTATTCAACAGTTTAGTTCAATTCTGAACTTCATTGGTTTTTGTTTAGTTGATCTACCCCATGCAACAATGAAGTTTTAAAATCTTTTAGTATGACTGCACTGGTGTTCATTTGATATTTAAATTCAGCGGTTCTGGGGCTGGGGAGATGGCTCAGTGGAATAAGCGCTTCCCTGGCAAGAGCAAGGGCCTGAGTTCAATCCCTGGTTCCGCAATAAATAACTAAATAAATAAATTAATTAATTCAGCAGTTTTGTTTTAAGAGAGGTGAATCAGCATTTGTTGCATATATGTGCATCAACACTACCTCTTTTTGTTGGACAGTTTGCTTAACTATTATTTATTTTTATACTTCTTTCTCCTTTCTATCAGTTTTAGCTTGAAGTTTACAATAATTGTTATTAGAATTGCTGCTTTTGCTTATTTTCAGAGTGCTCATGTATGCAGTGTTGTTTTCCATCTCTTTTTTATTTATGAGTATCTTTTTTGATTAGATGAATTTCTTGAATAAAAAACATGAGTAGATTTTGTTTTTTGATTCAGTCTTCCAGTATATATCTTTTATTGGGATGTATGAGATCACTTACACTGAGAGATATTATGGAGATTTGTTGGTTATTTATAATGGTTTAATGGTGCCAGGGAGAGAGCTCACTAGAATAAGTATTTGCATGGCAAGCACAGGATCCTGAGTTCAATACCCAGTACAGAAAAAAACAAAACAAAACAAAACAAAAAAAATAAAAATAACTTATTTACCTAAGTTTTTTTTTCTTTTTCTGATGTTTTTAGTTTCCATTTATCTATTGATCTCACTAGTTTTATTTGTGCTTTTCGCTGTGTCTGATTTGTTTTTTCTGTCAAGTATCCTCTTAAGTTTTTAAAGAATATTCCTCAGAGTTGATTTAGTGTTCATATATCTTCTGAGAGGCAGGGAAAGTGGCTCAGTGGAATAAACGCTTCCCTGGTGAGGGCAAGGGCCTGAGTTCAATCCCCGGTTCTGAAAGAAAAAGGACAAAAACAAACATACATCTTCTGAGTGGTCTTTATTGCAGAAATATCTAATTTCTCTATCTACTTGGTAGACTATCTTTACTGTGTAAGTTAGCCTGGGTTGGGGAATTAGTTGCCCCTGGGTTTGTAATATTGCACTCCAATCTCTTCTGATCTTTATTGTTTGTGGTCAGAAGTTCGTTGTGCCTTTAGTGGGTTTACTTTTATATGTAATATTGCCTCCTTTGGGTTCCTTTATTTTTTATGTTTATTTT
>NW_004524675.1:870647-873131 GCF_000260255.1 Octodon degus | reverse complement strand
GAAAGGATCTGAGAAACACTCTCATTTAGATCAAATCACATTCTTTTCAGTATGCTTCATAAATGAAATCATACATCTCTCTCTTTCACCCAGTTATGAAATGAAACTGGGTTGTTTTTAACATCATCAGTAGCAACATATGTAACATTTAGAATTTGTTAACAGAGAAGGAGCGCTAGATTGCTTCCAGGGATTGAAGACACTGCTTGTCACAGTGTGAGTGTGCTTTCTCTCTTCCTTTTGTCTGTGTCTATGCCTCTTTTTCTTCTCCAAAATATTGAAAGTTTGTGTGGCATAAAGAAATTCATGGTCTAGTTCCCAGAATTATTTCTACTTGAAGTCTTCTTGATCTAGAAAATAAGATTTTGTTTTTACATCTCTTCAACTATCACCTAACTAGCATAGTTCCATGAAAATGTTCCCAAGAAGATTTATTAAGACACAGAAATAAGAGTGGAGAGTCAAGCTTTGAGATTACTTCTTTTAGAGTGACTGTTATGGCTTATGCATTGATATTCCTACAAAGACTCATGTGGTCATAGGTGTGGTTTTTCAGAGGTAGCTGAATCTATGGTGTGCTAATGTGGATTAAGGTTGTATGTACTGTATAAATTAACTAACTGATTTATCATTGTTATGGATGTGTGTAAAGAAAAGCCCCTCCCTAGTTATGGGAGGCAAATCCCTAAAGGCTTTCATCCTAGATGGAATAAAATGGAAATAGGGCTTTCCTGTTTCTCTGCTTCACTGCTTCTGCCTGTAAGAGACTATGTTTTCCACCATGCTTCTCGACCACACCATCCTGCCTTGTAGTCAAATGACAATGATTGATGTATCTACAAACTATGAGCCAAAATAAGCCTCTCTTCCTTTGACTTGTTGGTGTTGTGTATGCCTCATCTATGACACAAAGTAACTAAGAATTAGTTTTGTACCAGAAGAGTTGGGTGGTTGCAGTGTTGCTACCTCACCATGTAGCTCAGAAACCTCCTGGACTGGCTTTCAGGAACAGTTTTGAAAGATTTGGAAATGTTGACTGAGGAAGCAACCATGAAATGCTGTGAGCCATGGTTGAGGAGATTGTATTCAGAGCTCTGAAGACCAGAATATTGACTGAAAGTTTGCTGGGAGAGATCAGACTTTTGAGGTTTCATTTAAGAGCAAAAATTCTATTGACATTTGCATTGCATCTTGTATTATGCTCTAGGTGAAAATTTGTGTGCATGTTGCTCATGTGCGGATACATTCCCTTAGACTGAGATTAAATGCAATAGACTAACTTTGTGAAAGAAATCCCACAGGAGTCTAGTGTTGACCAAGGGGCATGACTCCACTTGGGAGATTTTAGTGATCTCTACTTTAAGAATAAAGAGCAATTTTGTGCTGGCCCCTGAAACCGAGTGGGGTGGTACACACATGCCTGGATACCCAGCACTGAGGAGGCTGAGACAGGAGGATCACTATTAATCCAAGGTGCATAGCAAGACCCTGTACCAAATAAATTAAAAATAAAATATTTGAAAAAAGAGAATGAAGGGGAAAGGGTCTAGCAAAATTATATTTAAAAGTTTAAGTTTGATCAAAAATGAAATACCAAAGAGCCGGGGAGACGGCTCAGTGGAATAAGCGCTTCCCTGGCAAGCGCAAGGGTCTGAGTTCAATCCCAGGTTCTGCAAAACAAACAAACAAACAAACAAACCAAAAATGAGATACCAGTAAAGTTGCACACTACAAAGATGGAGCAGAGGAAATGTTGGCTGCAAAACCTATTGGTTGTAAAAAGTCAAGTACATTGGATGAGGATGATAGAAAAAAAAAAATTACTAAATGGCATCACTAGAATCATCAGGACTCTACTCTTTACAACCTAAAAGTAGCAAATGTGAAAGATTCCTTTGAGCAGAGAGCCCCAGAGAAGCATGTTCCAGAGTGGCTGTGGCTTAGAGAAGCTGTTCCTCAGGATTTGGCTTCTAGTGCTTAGCAATCTAGGCACTCATCCTCTACAGTCAACAAAATAGGCAGATTGGCTACTGCTTCACTTGCAATGAGACTTTGGCCGCATCCGTATGGTGTGGGCTTTAGGTGCAGAATGAAAGTTGTGCAGGCTGGAAGGATTCCAACCATATTTTAGATGGAAGCCTGGAAGGCCAGCACTATGCTCCTGAGAGTGCAGAGGGTGAAGCTGTGTCAAGCCAAAGGTGCATTGGAGATCCAGAAGTTTGGTGTAGCCAGGAATGTGGATCATCTGAGGAAAGCTACAAGGAATAAACCTAGATAGAACCCATGAGAGCTTCAACTGCTAGCAGCACTGCAGGACCAGAGCCAACCAAACCCTTTGGACTTCATATCTTGCCACTGATTAACGTGGAATGGATAGTAGATATGAGACCATAGGACTTATTATGTACCCTCTGGATTTTTGACCTGCTTTCATTCTATTCCTATTTCTCTCTTTTTGTCTTTTGGAATAGGAATGTGAATCTT
>NW_004524675.1:861169-864437 GCF_000260255.1 Octodon degus | reverse complement strand
CAGCACGCTGAGAATCGAACTCCAGTCCCTGAGTCTCCCTAAGCAAGTGATTTAATCAGCTGGGCTATCTGGCTGGCCTCAAATGTTTGCATTTTATGAGTGTTACTTGCATTTTAAAATTTTATATTTGGGAAATATTTTATTCTTACATCATTTCTGTAAGCATATTAGTGAATCTAACCATGCTACTTTCAAGTTTTTCAGTAATTACAATTAGTTAGATAGTTTTCTTTTGTCATTTAGTCACTGCTGCACTGTGAGATGGTTTATTCTATCTCTGCCTGACTTGTCTATCTTCTCCTTCTCTCTCTTGACTTCTTTGAACTCTTTATTTTATGGTAATTCATTGTAATTCACTATTTTTCTTCAATATCAGACACATTGTCCTCATATTAATCATTATGGCAAAGCATAAACTCTATAGTTTATTTATTTATGGTATTTATAACTCATTTTTGAAAGATTTTATTTCTATGTTAAATTTGATATTCAAATTTTGGGCTATTTTGTTTCCCTCTTCCAGTTTATTACCTATATCCCTGAAAATTAAGCATGAGGTTATTCATGAAATTGCTGTGAACTTTTGGTTCATCTTCTCCTTGAACTCACTTATTGTCTTCACCCCCTCTAAGAACTTTTGATAAATTTATGCTAACTGGTATCTGTTTTCCTCTAGGTTTATTACCCACTATTATCATTGAGAAAGATCCTCTTATTATCCTTGAGAAAGACTGGGGCATTCAGAAATCATCTATTTCCTTCTTTTTCTATCTACCTATCTATTTATCTTCCTAATTATTTACGGTCCTCTCAAATTTTCATATTCTTTCTATGGAGATGGTTTGTCTTGGAACTAGAAAAATAAGGAGAGTTGGTAACTTATATGAAGTATTTTAGTATCATGCTTCCTCCACATGCAAAATTTTCAGCTTTATATATCCAGTGTTAGTATTTACTCCTTCTTTTATTTTAAGTCATTTTGACTCTGTTTCTATGTTTTTCTGAAAGAAATACTTTTGATTATAAAGGCACTAACAAATTCAAACTTACAACATTTTTATGTGACAGTCTCTGTAATGAGTGTTCCCCGTTGTTTCTGTGAGGAGGTGCTAAGTGAGTGTCTTACTTACTTTTTACTTGATGGGACAAATACCCAAAACTCAAAATGAATGAAGGAAAGGCTTATTTAGCTCACAGTTACTGGAGGTTTCAGTCCATACTCTGCTGGCTCCAACGCAAATGGCAGCAATTCATGGTGGCAGAAAACAGTGAAGAGCAGAGGAGGAGCAGCAGCTGTGGAATCCCTCAAGCCTCTCTTCCTTCTATGCTGACTGCTAAGACCAGTGCTCCTAGGTGAAGGACCTCCTCTGAAAACTGGGACTTCTCCATGGAAGTGGGGAAGGGCTGGGCCCCCATGCCAACTGCCAGTAGCTCATTCAGCCAAGTTGACACAGTGTACCAAATAACAGTGAGGAATAGTGTTAGGTAAGAAAAGAGGTGGTTGTGGGTCTGATTTTATTGTATTACTTTTGTTTGGGCTGAAGGGTTGGTGAGCTTTGAGAGTCTTAGGAGGATGTTTTGTGTGGGCAAGAGTGAGCTGTTGGAGAAAGGAGTTTAGTTTGTTATTGAGGAGAGCTATATGGTTCTCAGAACTTACCGAATAGGAGGACAATAAATTAAGTGGGAAATAGAAGAGGCAGAAAATGAGGAGAAGGAGGAATGAGGAACAATGCTAGAGAAGACAGAAGTGACTGTCAGAGAGCTAACATGGGAAACTTCAAAGCTTGGGGAGATGAGTTTATTTATTTTTTTTTTTTTAAAGAATGAAGAAACATGTTAACCATACTGTCTTGGGAGTTTGAAGTGAATGAACCAAATATACAGCTGAGACAAGGGAGAAAACCTAGACTTTATTAAATTAGGATCAATGAAAGAACAGATACACAACAGTTACAACTTAATAAACACAGGAAAGCATAAAAGTACATAACATAACGGCGCATTACTAAATCAATCAAGAAAAATACAAAACCTTAAACCAATAAGATGTCCAGTGGGAACACAAAATAAATGTTCCAATGCATACTGACTATGTTATTTTTCAAGTAGCTTCACAGGCAGTGGCTTCTTTGCACATACCCTGATAATTACTCTCATTCCCCCACGGCAATCCTGAAGCTAACTTATTTTTGCCTGGTTGCAGGTACTCTTGTGGACTGATCCTGTTGGAAGCCTTGTCTTAGGAGCTCTTGTTATCCCTCTCCCTGGGTGTGATGGTGGGTTTGGCTGACAGATTCAGTGCATAAAATTGTCCACTGATGCAGGATTCTTCCTATGCAATCAAGTCAGTGAGAGCAGTAATAGTCTAATTTATCACAATGATATCCATCAGGGCTAGTTGAAAAAAACATAGCATGAGACTTGTAAGACTCCCTTTAGTCTGTAGAATAATTCCATGGTTATAGCAGAAGCATTTTTAACAACCCAAGCCTTGACCCACAGTTAATGTGTACTAAAAGTAACAGCTGAAAAACATTATTCAACTGTAATTGTATAGAATCAGTTATCTAAAGCACAGGGGTTTGGGGTCTGAAAAATGCTGGAGAGGAGAGGTGAAAAAAAGAAAAAGGATTTAAGTTCTCTGCCCTGTGGTATGGGAAAGAGAAAATAGGAGGGAGGTAAGAGATTCTAATGATGGTAATGCCATGCATTATACTTAGAAGAGAGAAAAAGGAAAAAACTGGTTAGGAACTTGGTAAATAAAGGAGGACGAAAAAAGATTCTACAACTTATTTTTATATAAAATGTTAAAGGGAAGGAGCAGGGGAGATAGCTCAGTTGAATAAGCACTTGCCTGGCAAGCGCAATGGCATGAGTTCAATGCCTGGTTCTGCCAAAAATAAATAAATAACAAAATTTTAAAGGGAGAGAAATGAAAAGGGGGATGAAAGAAATAAAATAAGAATGAATAAGACAAGGAGAACAAGTCAGTGAAAGAGATATGGATACAAGTAATAGGGATCTATGTGGACATGGGAGAATTCTTTTAAACTCTACAAAAAGTATTGGGGAAAAAAGGCAAGTGGAAGAGAAGCACACATGTGCTGACACAGTCACAGCAGAAAAGAAGGTAAAATAATACAGTTAAATTGTTAGGGAAATGAATTTTTGGGGAAACAAAAAATTAAAAGTCAAATAAAAATGAAAAACTCATACTATCAAATGAAGTATAACAGAGGGACGTTTTCTGCTGTTGTGAATGTTTGGC